>NW_028261383.1:48650288-48857788 GCF_051295495.1 Thamnophis sirtalis | reverse complement strand
TTCCTGGCCTTCGTGTCGTGAAGTCTCATGTGACAAAATTCTGGTTGTTATTTTCCTTACTTACTAGAGTATTTCTTTAAATAATAGGGCTATCTTTCTTTTGGAGCTATTGTCTTTAGAGACTTAAAAGTCTCACTCTATTAAGTCAGCCAAATACAGGCACACTTGAAAATAGTTTTTTTTAAAAAGAGTTTTTATCTCTCTATTATTTTGCTTGTTAATTTGCATCTTTTCCAATTCTTTCAAAAGTTTATGTTAAACAGAATCAAAATCATGTGAAATGTTAGCACCACTTTATAATGTCTTGGTAAGATCATACATGGAATGTTTCATCCAGTTTTGGTCAACACGATATAAAAAAAAAAGATGTTGAGACTCTAGAAAGAGTGCAGAAAGAAGCAATAAAGATGCTTAGGAGATTGGAGACTAAAACGTACAGAAAACTGTTTCAGGAATTGGGTATGTCTTGTTTAATGGAAAGGGATGACATGAGAGCAGTTTTTCAATAACTAAGGGGCTGCTCCAAAGAAGGGAGTCAACCTATTCTCCAAAGCAAATGAAGACAGGAAAAGAACAATTGATGGAAGCTAATCAAGGAGACAACCAACCTGGAACTAAGGAGAAATTTCCTGACATAACAATTTATTAGTAGAACAACTTGCCTCCAGAAGTTGTGGGTGCTCCATGACTGGAGGTTTTTAAGAAGGGATTGGACAACCATTTGTCTGAGATGGGGTTTCTGTGAATAGCACAGGTATAGATTATGAAGTATAATGATACTAAAGGAAATTTTCATGCCTGGCTTCTTCTGTTGATTTTTTAATTGCTTGCTTCGTAATGAAAGAAAACATACCAATATAATCAGTTAATGTAGACTCAAATACCATACATAAGAAGTATGGTATGTGGTCTCAGTAGTATATGCATGGAAAGGAACAATATTTTACATTTCCTTTAACTGATGTGCAAAATGTTGTATCATATTGTACTGTTGTCAACTTGCTAATTTGTAGAAAAATTGTTATTGTTTTTTTTACAACAACAAAGGACTAGGTGGATACTGTACCTATGTTAATTTTTGTTAGTTTCAGATATGTTTGATTGTTTACCCTTTGTTTGCCCACATTTTTATTGCTTTTTCCCCCTCAAGTGCATTTTAATCTATCCATCTACCCAGTCAGTTTTCAAATTGAATAAGTAAATAAATAAATATATAAATTTATATTTTCCTTAGAGCTTAGTTTTGAAAGGTAATAATTGATAATTGGAAAGAGATGCATCTAATCTGATGAAGGATAATTATTTTTGCCCTTTCCTTTATAGAACCTTCATAGTAGGGTTTTTTTTTTTTTGGTAAACTGCAGAAAAGGATCTTTTTCTAAAAAACAAGTCTAAAGATTTTTTTAAAAAGTCTGCTTGATCCAACAGATTTGTTATAATTTAAGAAAGCATTTTAGCATGTGAATGTCTTTAATGTCATAATTTTACCATTCAAATGATACTTAAAAATTCTGTGGTCCAATAGGATAAATTCTGTATGGTTTGTCTTTTTTTCCTTATGCTGCAACCCATATGGAAAAATTCTGTTCTTTGCTTGATTGGCCTAGAATTTACTTTGATGTTAACCTCCCCCCCCCCCCAGTTCTGTGGGTGTGGCTTGGTGGTAGTGGTGTCATGTGACTGGTTGGGTGTCACCAACTTTTTTTCCACTTTCAGCTATTTTTTTTAGCTTTTTAAAGCATTTTTTTCCCTGCCAGTTTGGGCAAACTTTAAAATTCTTTAAAAATAGCTTCGGACAATCACGCAGCTCACAGCTAAGCCACGCGAACCTACCAGTTCAGATGAACCGGGATGATTTCACCCCTGCTATGATGTCCATAGTCACTGTTACTGTATTGTCCATAGAGGTTTATCACATAAAAATAGTCAAAAGGGGACACATAGAACATGATTCACATCATACCGTACTAGAACAGCTTTGTCCTAAAAAGGAGCTGAAGATGTTGTTTTAGGAGTATAATTGGATACTTAATCTCAATTGAAACAAAACAACAAACAACAAGTTAAAATAGCTTTGTGCTGCATTCCTACAATACATCCACCCAATTGACTGACTCAGTTGATTGATAAACCAACATAAATGAAATCATGACAGCATAAGATAAATAGGCGAGTCACATTTTTTCTTTAGTGACTTGCTAACATAACTCTAATTGTATGCAAAGGCTTTATAACATGCATGGTCTTTTCTAGCAAGGTTAAAGAGTTCAGGAAATGTAGAATAATGCAGCTTATTCATTACTGAAGCCATTTTTTACTATTGGAGGAAGCTCTGAGAAAGATGATAGTTGATGATAGGGTGGGGACAGTTCAAACCAATAGTTCATGCTTAGCTGTCATTCAGTAATTGTTCCTTGCAGAAGAATAAGGGAAGGGGAGAATCCAAAAAGGGTTTGACTATGTAGTTGTGGATGCCATCTTAAATTTTTTTTGTCTCCAGAACACTCACCACTTTCTACCTACCTCTACCTTCAGTAAAACTAATTGTCTGAGAAGAGATAACATGACGTGTGGGGTCCTTGGTTCACTCTGTGCTTGGTTGTCTTTCAGCAGATGTTTCATTAACAATTAAGTAACATCATTGGTCCCTTCTAGTACTGATGTTGTTACCTAGTTGGGTAATGAAATGTCTGCAAGAAAATAACCAAGCTCAGAGAGCATAAAGAACCCCGTTGTTCAATTCAGAGCTACAAATATTATCTTCTATTAATGACTTGACCATGGTTAACACTGTGACTACTACCCATTGGTTAGCCAAATGAGAGTTATTTTCAAATGAATTTATCCTAACAGATTTATATGTTTTATATTATTTTTTATTATTATTGAATTTATATGCTGCCCATCTTGCTATCCAAAGCAACTCTGAGTGGCTTTTTTTCTGGCAGAGATGGTTAAATATTCCTTTACTAACATGCTATTAAATCATTTGTTTTTGCATTATTTTCATAAAAGTAGAAATATTTTGCAGAAATCTGTGTTCAAATTATACATTCTTAAATGATTGGGAAATTTATTTAAGGACATTTATTCTGCTTGATTGATAAACCCAATTTATTTATATGTGCCTGACTTGGTCAAACTTAATGTAACTGTTAAGGAATAAAGTTAGTTTTACCTGTTAGTTTGAATCATTCAGGAAAATGAAAAAGGAAACATTGCTTTGCCACAAATTTTGCTTCAACCTTCCCTGAAAAATATTTATTATAACTATACCAATAGTTCAGAACTTAAAATTTTGCAATAATTATTTTCAGAAAACATAACAAAACATATTTTGATGCGGCAATCCTATGCCAAGAAGGGAGACAAAATATTTCAATGAAAAAATAATTCATCTAGATTATTTTTCTAATAATCCATTCTGTATTATTTTTCTTTCTTATTTTTTGACAACCGAGACATGAAATATTTTAAAGAAAAACATCAGTTATTTCTTTTTCATCCTATTCATTCTCTAGCATATTTATTTTTGTCAAAGCTATCAGAGCACTTAGCCAAATTTGGCTTATCTCAAAACATTAAGTATTATCTGATTTCATTCATATCTGTATAGGAGAAATCCAGGGTTGTAGACATTTTGAAATCAAAATCCATGAGAAAAAGACAGTGGCAAATCATTTATGTATTGTTGTCAAGACAAGAGCATTCAACTTGAGTAGAATGTTACTTTTTACTTGTATTTTACCTGTACTCACAATTACTAGCAATTTCACAGTTTTTTTCCCCTGTACCAACTTTATTTTTTAATTAAAATCGGTTTTACAGAATTCACTTTTGGATGAAACTTGCATTACATTATGTAAACATTTTACAGTGGTACAGGCACATGTCTTGTTATGGAGTAACCTTGGGTGAACAAATACTACCAGTTCTGTTTTTGTTGACCGTTGGATGAGATGGGTGGAAAGAGGCCTGTGATTGCTTACCAAAAGAGCACTCATAGTTCAACTGTTATTACTGAAATTCCTCATTTGTATTTTTCCCGCAGCTGGACATTTTGACAGCCAATGTGAAGAGAACAACAGTATGCACACTTGAATATATTTTATTTTAAAAAAAAATCCAACAGTACTCTGAAAGTGAAGAGTCTAGAATTAAAAGGAGACCCGGACTGTGGGGGCAAGTTGCTAACTCAATTTGCTAAAGAATTTGTAAACCGCTTAGAGAGGGCTGAAAGCCCTATGAAGCGGTATATAAGTCAAATAAATAAATAAATAAATCATAAGCTATTTTGTGTTTTTGAGTAATGTGGAAATTCTGGAATGTGTTTCAAGAGAAGAGTTCATAAATACCTTGAAAATTGTCAGTGGATCCCCTGCTGATTGCAAGAGATTGCTTCTACACAGGTCCCTTGCTTCCATTTTACTGATCTTGAGGGAACATATATACTATGGCTTCTTCCCTTGCTTGAGGAAAGGGTAGCTATATTGTGGTTATCTAAGAAGATCGTTCATTTTGACCCACCAGCACCCAAGAGTCTCTGTTTTCAGATGTAGTAAGATGTTTCTGTGCAAGTTAATAATCAAGAGTTTCAACGATTATTTAGGATGCAAAAGAAAGAATTACATATTATCATCTCCTGCACTACTAATGTACTGTTAGAAATGGGCTGAATAAGTTTTTTTTCTAATTTAACAGTCAATCCAGAGTATTCCTATGTCAAAGGTTGATGAAAGACCTTCTGAAGTTTTTCTCAAGCAAGACTATGTCATTCATAAATCCTTGAATGCAGATTAATAATCCAAATGTTTCAGATTAATGACATGTAAATATACTCACTTTACTCCAAAGAATAATTAACACTCATCGTTCTTCCATTAAATTATTCCAGGTTTTTGAGTCATGATGCAAGAATCTGGAACTGAGACAAAAAGTAACGGTTCAGCCCTTCAGAATGGAGCAAGCACTGTCAACTCCTTACTAGATTGCACCCTACGTGAAGTAAGACCAAACGGAGAGACACCTTCGTTGGAAATCGGTGCTGCGGATCTTGCCCATCTTCAGCAGCAGCAGGTACTGTAAAATATCCTACCAATGTTTTATCACCTTTGAAAGATTCTTGTATACTGAAATAAAGGTTGCAGGAATTCTTCACATCATAAAAAAATACGATGGTATTTTCTAGCAAATATATACTTTAAAGCATGTATTTATATGATATTAATTGATTGGCATTCTGAAGAACTAAAAAATAACCTTAAAGAGAACGAACTGTATAATATTAACACCTGCGCTATCAGCATTTTGCTGGTAGATATAACCCTAAAAAAGATTTCTTCACTTTAGTAGTGAACCCCAAATCAGTACCAATACAAACAATAAACCAGTGGTTCCCAACCGCCGGAGACCAGTTCTGTGGAAAGAGATTTTTCCGCAGACCAGAGAGGGCATGATTTCATGCCCTCCTTGCATCCCACGAATGCACAGATCGGGCTTTGCTCATTTGCGTGGCCTGGATTCCGATGTGTCACGTCTGTGACCCAGGTTTGAGGACTCCTCAAACGTTACTGAGGCTTAAGTAAGATAGCATGATTGATAATTTCATAAATCTTCATTCATAATCCAGGTGTTTCAGATGTGCTCTTATTTTCCCCCAAAGTGTAGCACTGATTATAATAAAAGGAAATTATTGCAATTTTAATTGTGTAATTGCAATAGCACTTAGACCAGAGGTGGTATTCAGCAGGTTCTGACCAGTTTTGGAGAACCGGTAGTGGAAATTTTGAGTAGTTCGGGAAACCGGTAAATACCACCTCTGACTGGCTCTGCCCCCATCTATTCTCTGCTTCCTGAGTCCCAGCTGATCAGGAGGAAATGGGGATTTTTCAGTATCCTTCTCCTGCCACACCCACCAAGCCACGCCCACAGAACTGGTAGTAATTTTTTTTTAATTCCACCATTGGCTTAGACTTATATATAGCTTCTCAGTGCTTTATAGCCTAAATAGTTTATAGCATATTGTTTCTGGATCCTTGATTTACCCACCTCGGAAAGGATGAAAGGCTGTAACCCTAATCATTCTGTATAGGTAATCAGGTCCTCTTTGCTTTACTAATGAAGAAAGTGGTTTCCTCTAAGAGTACAAGAAGATGCCTACTTTAAGCCCTCATGAGTAAGCATTTGTATTTATTGATATCCAACAATTAAATTACATTTATTGCTACATATCCCATTTATTTTCTGTGTCAGTCGTTGAGTGAACAAAACAGTTTTGAATATGAATTATTTGAATACTTGTTTGTATGAGAAGATTAATAACAATACAATAACAACATAAACACAAGTTTAACACAGAAGACACTTCATTGTAAAAGTTCTGTTGAATAGTACTGGCTTTGCATAACATGGGGATACATATAATATTTAATATCTCTGAAAAGATGCAAATTTTAATTTTACTTTAAAAACAAATCTTTGGTCTGGAATTTGGAATAGTCTTGAAGACTTTGACAGCTGTAACATTTTTTTAGTGTGCATGATGATCTTGTCAGCAGATTGTTGTACGGTAGAAAAAAAGCCACAACAAAATTTGTTTTTTTTCCCCCCTAGTTTAGGGAGAAGGGGGGAACCTTTAACATAAATCTCCTACATTTTAGCGGCTTATCATGATACTAAATTCAATGTAGTCTTTTTCCTCTCATAGTTTTTTTTAGGTGAGAATGCAATCATTAAAAATATCACAAGCATGCTGAATTCCTTACTGCAGTAGTCACACAAAACCATGGATAACATTTCAATAAGTGCAGGCCACAGTAGAGTAAACAGTTGCACTGAAATTTAATTCCTGTTGACTTTTCCGTCATTCTTGGCCAGGGGCACATTCTGAATTGTACTGCAAAGACAACAGGGGTTACAGCTTTGATTAATCTAGGGCACTGGAAGAGAATTAGAAGAGTAAAATATGTTGGAACTATTCAGGACACTAAAGCTTTTTTTCTAAGAGGCTTGAGATTAAAATAAACTAGCTCTCATATATAATTATACAGCTCTCCATTCTAGTTTGTTATTTTCCCATCGTTTTTTTTCTGGTGTTATTTTGCTTATATGTAGCATTCTACAACATTAAAGTACAAAGCCTACTTATTCCCTTTTGGATAAACAATGTTATAAGCATAAAAAAGAGAATAAGAAATAGTTAGCCAAAGCAATTAAAAGAAAGAAAAAGAAAGAAAATGGAAACACAGCATAATCTAGTTGGCAGCAGCATCCTTACCTATCTTTAAAAAATGTATTATTTTTACAACTAACCCAATGCAGCAAACATATCCAACACATCTTTCTCTTTTCCCTCTATTTTCCCCACAACAACAACAACCCGGTGAGAGGGTTTGTTTGGGTTGAGAAAGCATGACTGTCTCAAAGTCACCCAGCTGGCTTTCATGGCTAAGGTGAAACTTGAACTCATGGTCTCTTATTTTCTAGCCTGATGGCTTAACCACTTAAGACTAAACTGGCTGTCGTTTTTATCTTGGCAAGCCATCTTTGTTCCTACTCCATCCATTGTCTTTTATTCTTTAAACTTCTCAGCTCTGTCTTTTTCATAATCTCATCAGTTCCAACCATCCATGACTTTCTTGGTTCACCTCCTCTTGACCCATTCACTTTCCCTTTGTATATTTGTTTTGTGATTTGATCCTCATTTGTTCTCTGTACATCACCAACCTGTTCAATACAGTTCTTTTGCACAAGATTACTCATTTTTGTATTCACGTTCATCCAGAACCCATTCATTCCTGACCCAATCTCTTCCTGATTTAACACACACACACTTCTTAAGTACCCATTCCTATTGTACGCAATTGCCTGACACAGATATATCTCAAATCCAGTAACAAACTGGACAAAACTTCATTACTACACCTAGCCATTTTCCCTTACTTTGACAAATATTCATGCAGCAGACCACATACTATCCACAACACGCACTCATTGTCCTACTCCTTTCAGTATTAAATCATTCACCAAGGATGTAGTTCATTGTTCTGCTTGTTTTAATTTTATTATATAGGTAGTCCTTGACTTACAACTACAATTGAGCTGAAAATTTCTGTTGCTAAGTGAGACAGTTGTTAAGTGAATTGTGCCCTATTTTATGACCTTTCTCGCCACAGTTGTTAAATGAATCACTGCAGTTTTTAAGTTAGTAACACATTTGTCAAGTGAATCTGGCTTCCCCATTGACTTTGCTTGTCAAAAGATCTCAATGATCACATGACCCTGGGACACTGCTACCGTCATAAATACAAACCAGTTGACAAGCATTTGATCACATAACTATGGGGATACTCCAATGGTTTTATGTGTGAAAAACAGTCATAACTCCCTTTTTTCAGTGCATCAAACGGTCACTAAATAAACTGTTATAAGTCGAGGACTATCTATATGGTTTTTATCACATTCAGCAACTAATCTTCAATTCCACATTTGTCCAAAACATCCTGTAATTCAAGCCTATTTACTGTATCATATGTTTCCTCCCAATAGTGAAGAAGCAACAAAAGTTCTTCCTCATTTTTACACATTTCTTATTAATTTGCTGAACGAGAAATATCTGGCCTATATCTTCACACTTGATATAAAACTGTACTTCTCTTCCCAATTTTGGCTTAGCATTACTTCTCTTATTACTTCAGACAGAATTCTACCACTTCTGAGGTACAAACTCATCCCTCAAAGGTTTTTCTGCTCACTCTTGCCATGTTTCTCTTTACGTGGGGAACAGTATACGGATAGCATTCTTCCAGTCGTTGGGCACAAGATTGAGACTTCACCATACATTGAACAAGTAGCCTTGGTGGCACAGTGGTTAGAATGCAGTACTGCAAGCTACTTCTGCTGACTACTGGCTGCCTGCAATTTGGCAGTTCAAATCCCACCAGGCTCAAGGTTGACTCTGCCTTCCCATCCTTTCAAGGTGGGTAAAATGAGGATCCAGATTGTTGGGGGCAATATGCTGACTCTGTAAACCACTTAGAGAGGGCTGTAAAGTCCTGTGAAGCTGTATATAAATCTTAATTGCTATTATTAGCAAGAATCTATATTTTAACATTGCTCCAATTGTACCATCTACATTTTTTTTTAGCATTTTCATGACATTTGTGACTTCCTTTCCATTGATTTTTTTCTGTAGACTGTAAACATTTCTAGATTTATTTCACTTCCTTTTTTAACAAATTGTAATTGTTTTCCTATAAATCTCCCTAAGGCTTTCTGCCCATTCCAGCAGATCAGATAGGATGGGCATATTCCAAATCCCTTTTTTAAACTGTTGTTGAAGGTCCATAGCCGCCCCTGCCCTGTGGATCCTCCCGAGGCCTGACTCTTCTGTCCCATTACAACAAGGGCAGTTCCCTACCGGTTCGTAAATGTGAGCATGCGCTCAGCCTTCCGCGCATGCGCTTTGGCTAAAAAAAGGGCCTAAATGGGATGCCATAGAGCTGGGGCAGGTGGGTGGGACCACCTGCGATTTCCACTACCAGTTCAGGTGAACCAGTCAGAACTGGCAGAATACCACCTCTAAACAAGGGTATCAAACTGGCTGCCCATAGGCCCAATGCATCACATTTAGGCTAGGCCCACCCCGGCTCTGCAAATGCAAAAGGCAGCGCGATAAGTCACGTGATATCAGGCGACACAATTGAGTTTGACACCCATGCATTAGAAGGTCTTGAAGAGGTGTTTTTTTTCCCCAAAAGCTTTGGGGTAGAATGAAGATGGAGCCCAGTAATACAGAAGATTGATGTGTTGGAGAATGTGCTCCAAAGTTCAAGGAGTTTTTTGTAACTGTTATGATTTTATTGTTTTTATCGTTTTCATCCCCAGAGTCAGGCCAGGCTAAAAAATCAATGCCCTTTACTGTAACAGTTGTAGTAACTGAATTTTGAAGTCTGAATGTGCACTCCCCTGTCTCATCACTTTATCTATGTGTGAACTGAGGAATATTTGTCTAAGATATCTCATATTACAGATAGTTCTTGTTTTATGACCACAATTGAGCCCCAAATTTCTGTTGCTAACTGAAACATTTGTTAAGTGAATTTTGTCCCATTTGTTGACCTTTTTTACCCCAGTTGTAAAGTGATTCACTACACTTGTTAAGTTTGTAGCATGGTTCTTAAGTGAATCTGGCTTCCCCATTGACTTTGCTTGTCAGAAAGTTGCAAAAGGTGATTTACATGATCCGGGGATACTGAAACCATCATAAATATGGGTCAGTGGCCAAATGCTTGAATTTTGATCAGGTGACCATGGGGATGCTGCAAGGGCCGTAAGTGTGGAAAATGGTTGCAAGTCACTTCTTCTGTGACATAACTTTGAACGGTCACTAAATGAACTATTGTAAATCAAGGCCTGGAACAGGGCTTGGTCTTGCTTATCTGACTTGGTAACCTTGGTGGCAGCTCTTTTCCTGTTTTCATGGACATTCCAAATGGTCTCTGCAATTTGTTTGTAGTGTTGCAGTTCATAATAGGACTTCTTTTAAAATAAATAAACAAAACACTCCTTCCAACATGCCATCACTTAAGTTTCATCAAGAGAAGTTAATCATTTTCATTTCACTCCAAGACTTTTTTTGTTCAGCCCTCATCCTTCTTTTGATAAACAATTTTTATCTCCCTCAATATCACTTCACATTTTTTCTGCCTTTTAATCTAAACTTCGCCTTACTTTCTTTGCCCGCGTTTGTTTACAATTATGTTTCTGTCTGCGCACATATGATATGATACCTATCTCTTATCCTCATTTTTGAAGCAGTCATATGCAGTTGTTCTTCCTCATTTGAACCCTTTGCACTTGAGCCATCATTTTAAAACTTCTTCAGTTTACTCAACAATTGACCCAAGAGGTTAATGTTTAGTAGCTACTGTAGAAGTAATACTGTGTTTCAGAGAAAAACCTCTTGGGATTTATCCTGTCCTTGCCAGATGTGTTGTTTTCTGTATAGGCTGGAAACAAAAAATTACAACTGTGATGAAATGCCAATTGCGAAAATTTATTAGAAAAATGAACACATAAGTGTCTATCCCCCCCCCCCCATATTTAGCAAATATGCCTTCTCTTTTGTTTTACCATATCATTTTTCTTAGGCAATGCATAGCTTTGGAGATCAAGTAATATATTTGCATTATAGCCATCTACATCTGAATTTTTATTGTGTTTTTTTAAAGTAAAGTTAAAGAAGCCTCAGACCCCATATCATCATGCTTTGGGTGTTGTGGTTTCCAGATCTTCTGAGTGCTGTAACGTTCTGTAATTTTTTTAAAAAAAAAGTTGTTTTCAAAATCTAATGCAAGCCTACCGCACAGAGCATATTGTTTAGTTGTTTCTCCCTATACACAGGTCACCTAAGAGAATGCTTGATGTAAAATACTCATTCAATAAATCTGAATGGCTGTTAAGTAAAACTGCTGTTTCCTGACAACATTACAATATAAATTGTTTTTGACAACTGTATTTCATTGCCTGATGCATGTGAAAAAGATGCTGCATAAAGAACCATGATGAGTATTTTGGTGTTTGCTTTTGTGAAGTCATATGTAGGAGATCCGCTGCCTTGCCAGAATGAGTTTCGGACATGTTTTAGCACTTTAGACACCGAATTCATGTTCTCCCTTTCCACTTGAATAGAGATGAATACTTTAGAACACTTAGTTATTGTCCAAGAATCATCTAAGCTGCAGCTAAGCGTGATGATTCCAGCAGCCACTTGGGCTTCTTACTTTGTAGTCTTCTATTGAGCATAAGCCAAATAAATAAGCTACTTCTATTATTTGTTGCCATGTAGAGTTAATAACATGGTGGAACTCCCTTTCAGGGAGGTACAGTTGACTGTGCAATAAAGCCTGTTATGTTCAGTCAAGCTTGTAATGATCTTAACTTTTATATTGCTCCTCAGTTTTAAGTTTAATGTCATTCCCAACTTTTATTACACGGGTTTCTTCCCCCTTTTGTTTCTTGTTTTTTTTTTAAAAAAAATTAGTAATACTGTTGTTATAATTATTAGTATTATTATTGTTACACTGCTAGTATTATTGTTATCATTACTACTATTGCTACTTGTAGAAGTTAAGATGTATAAACTTAATGAATAAAGATCCTGCCAGGAAATATTTCAAATGTAGACATAAAATACACATTCTCATGTAGAGGTAAGTTAAACACCCTTGCAAGGAGAAGTAAATGTTATAGGTTTTACTTCTCCTTACAAGGATGTTTAACTTACCTCTACTTGAGAATGTATATCATTAACTTGTTTACTTAATTCAGCATTTCACATGATAGTCATTCTCTGAAGTTGAAATAGAAGCTTCACAAAAAGAAGTTACATCTCTAAAAATAATCTTTACAAATGTATACTTCAGGAAATAACTCCCAGGGAAGAAAGTACTACATAAATTTAACATTTTTTTGATAACATTTCTTCCTTCAGCAGAAAAGTCTGCATGATTAGGATGTGTCAGTTTCAGCCAAATCCCTTTGAATGAAACAGAGTTTGGAAAGGCACTTCAAAAAAGACCTATAGTTTTATACTACGAGCAAGCTTTATAAACGAGGATAGGCTTAGCTTTTAATTTAGGATGGGTCATATATTTAAATTTAGACTACTTTAAGAATTTTGTTCAGTTAAAAAAAAAACAGACACATAACCCACAATGTCAGACTAGAAAATGCACATCAAGTCACAATCAGAATGATACAACCTCTTGTATTCTAGGTGGATTCTGTTTACAACCCCACCATTAAATGGTGTCCCATTCTCAGAGGATTCAGCTAATATAAATTTCTCCTAACTGAAATGTGATGTAGCTTAATAGCTGAACCACAAACACCTTTGTACTTTCCGTGAGGTTTTCTAATCTAATTGGATGAGCAGCTGTTAGTGGAAGCTATAAAAGCTGAAAAGGGTTATGCCCATATCTTTTGAGTATGAGAAGGAGCCCTTGTGACCAGAACAACAAGATAAAAAGAAATTTGAACACAAGAGAGTTAGGCATCTCTGCAAGTTGAGAAAGAGGATAAGAAGGCAAGGGAAATCAATACTTCCTGCCTTCTGCTAATAAATAACGTTGTTTTAAAGTAAATATCATCATAGTGCTTTTTCCTTTAAAAAGTTATTAAGATTAAAAAGGCAGCAGGAGGTTGTGGATTATCTAGAGCATTGCGCTGAGTATCATATAATTGACTTTTTGAATGCTAGACAAAAATTGAGTGTGTGTTCAGTATAATGAGCAGCCACCCCTCTTGGAAAAAAAAATTCTTTTGAGGCCAAAATCATTAAAAAGAGAAGCTGAGAAAAGCAGATTTCTAAACCAAAGCTTCAGAGTCAGGAGAGGGAAAATTTTACGTCTAACACTGAACTGAATTGAAAAGATTGAACAAATAAATAAATAAAAATGGCAGAGGTGGGAAGAGAGGGCCATTCTGAAGAGATGTGAAACTATTCCTTAAATAGGATGTAGTCTTACAAGATGAAGAGAAATATCTCTAGAGGCTAGGATTCTTGTGTGATTTTCATGTGATTTCATTAATTAGAAATATGGACAGAGTTTTGTGATGTACAAACTCCAAAGCCGTGATGGGAAACCTCCGCGGCAGCGGAGCCATATCTGCCGGCATGCGATCTGTCAGCTCGAGCTTTCCGAACTTCCGGTTGGCCTGTTGGGCCTGTTTTTCGCCCTCCCCAGGCTCCAGAGGCTTTCCTGGAGCCTGGGGACGGCGAAAACGGCCTCCACCAGCCCCCCGGAGGAAATACCAAGCTCAGCTTGGTGGGAAATACTGCGGCATGTGTGTGCGTGCATGTGAGGATGCGCTCTACATTACGGCAAATACAAATATAGCAAAAAGGTTAGCCATTACTGCTCTGTAGAATACCAGTAGAGAAAAATATTTGTAGCTCAGGGTTGAAATGAGGGATCCTTGGATTTCTCTGAGCTTGGTTATTTGCTAGTACTGATGATGTTAGCTAGTTTGGGTAATGGAATGACTGCAAGAAAACAACCAAGTTCAGAGAACTCCAAGGACCCCCTCAAACGTTATATTCTATGTATAGACTATACTTATACTGTACACTGCCTAGAGCAGTGTTGGCGAACCTTTTCAGCAGCGAGTGCCGAAATGGGAGTATGTATGTGTGCTGGCCACCTGGTCTTCCAGTTTCTGGTGTGAATGCACAAGCAAAGACCAGCTGGCCGGGGCGCATGCACGCACCAGAAACCGGAAGAGCAGCTGCCTGCTGGGAAGATGATCTTCCAGGTTCAGCACACACATGCACACCGGCCAGCTGATATTCATGTATGTATCACGCCAGACACTGGAAGAGCTGCTGCCTGGTGTGCGCATTCACATCGGGCAGCTGCTCGTCCAGTTTTCGGCATTTCTGCATGCGTGAAAACCAGCTGGCTGGTGCGCTGGAACCTGGAAGAGCAACAGGCGATGGTTTGTGTGCCCGGAGAGATGGCTCTGCGTGCCACTTCTGGCATGTGTGCCATAGGTTCGCCATCACGGGCCTAGAGTCCCTCCTTGAGAGAGATGGGTGGTCAAGAAACAACAAAATATAAATATATAAATAGTAACTTGTAATCTGGTACAAAACAGTTGCTATTATATAGATAGAGATCCTCATGGGTGGTATTGAGATAGAGTCAACACTCATGTTCAGAAAAGTTGTCAGAAGAAATTTTTCCTGAAATACTACTTGTTCAGTGTGTTGAGATATCAATATGAGCAAGTAATGTCAGAAAACTGTTTCGGATTCATTAAGCAAGAGGAATGCTTGAATTGTGCTTGACTATAAGCAGAATATGAATCACTGGTATGATATTATTTCCAAAAAATCCAAGTATAATTTTAAGCTGCATCAGTTTTGGTATTGTTTCCAAATCAATGGAAACAATATTTTCACTTTATTTTGCATTTGTCAGTTGCTATTTCAGTGTTGTAGTCTAATTTTGGATAACACATTTTAAGATAGATTGGGGGGGGGGATGTAAAGAATAGTGAATGGATTGGAAGTTAAGTCTTGTGAATTTGGGAATGTGTTTAGAAGGTTGACAAAGGAGGAAGATGAGAACATATTTCTAGGACATGAATGAATGTCATGCAGAAAAGGTTAATCCTTGATCTATTCTGGTTGAAAGTTTAAAAAGCAAGGAAATGTTATAGTTAGTATTAATAACACTAACTATATTGATACTGCAATCAAAGGAGGTGATTCTCTTTCTGTAGTAACTTTTAAGCAGAAGCTAAATTTATTCCATCTATTGAGGGTACTTTAATTTAGATTCTTCTAAGATAAATAAAACAATCCAAAGGCAACTAAAAATATGTATGCGTGCATGTATATATATATGGCAGCCAGATTGATTTAATGTGTATTTTAATAACTAGCATTTTCTCTGTAAGAGAGGAGAATTGAAAGACTTTGGTTTAAAATAAATGTTTATGTCCTTTGAGGGAACATTAAGAATGAATCTGTATCCCTTTTTGAAACAGATTTTGTCTGAAGAACAAAGGAAAAACATTGGTGTTTTCAAAGAAGGCATGTTTGTTTATTAGCCTTGAAGAATATAGTTTCTTTGCTGACTGGGAATAGATGACAGGACTGTATCCCAGAAGCAATTTAGAACATGTTATCATCTACCTGAGTGATAGGTTCAAGCTGTTTTTGAGTTAGAAAATCAAATTAAGGGAAAGTATTAAAATAGACCTAATTTTCTTTATATAGATTAAGTAAGCATATACTACAAAGGATAATGTTTTTGATAACCTAAATGATTGTACCTTAAAATTGTAGGTTCAGAAACTGATCACAGATAAGAAATCTTGAGCTTAATCCTCAGAAAGCCTCAGTACCAGAGGTGGTATTCAGCAGGTTCTGACCAGTTCTGGAGAACTGGTAGCAGAAATTTTGAGTATTTTGGAGAACCAGTAAATACCACCTCTGACTGGCCCTGCCCCCATCTATTCTCTGTCTCCCGAGTACCTGCTGATCCGGAAGGAATGGGAATTTTTCAGTAACCTTCCCCTGGAGGTGGGTGGGAATGGAGATTTTACAGTATCCTTCCCCTGCCACACCCACCAAGCCACGCCTGGTAGTAAAAACCTTTGAATCCCAACATTGCTCAGTACATACAGGAATGATATTGATACAATAGGTGGTCCTCGATTTAATACCACAATTAAGCCCAACATTTATGTTACTAAGGGAGGCATTTATTAAACGAATTATGTTCCATTTTCACCCTTTCTTGCCATAGTTGTTAAGTGAATCACTGCAGTTGTTAAGTTTGTAACACAGTTGTTAAGGTAATCTGGCTTCCCCGTTGACTTGAATTTAGGAATGATATGACAGAATATTAACAGATGTCATCATATTGAACATACTGCATGTAGTTATGATAAATAAATAAATTTAAATTGGGTATTGTGAAGTTCTTCAGTAAGTTGAAGAAAAGTACAGCCAGCTCCATCAGGTGGCCAGAACAATATATTTTAAGGAAAGATGAAACTTTTTCAACTGTTTTACCAAAACTTTACATGGGTAGAGGATACCGATGATAAAGATTTTTAAAATGCTGTATTGGTCTGGGAGAAATTAGTATACAACTGGAGAGTATTCAAGACAAGTAAATGGAAGTATAACATCACAGAGAAAAGTGAAAATGATTCCTTGCTTAAAGTTATACCGGCCATCAACCAGGATAGTTGTAAAATTATAAAAGCAGAAGCAGAATGTCTGCTGTATAATTGCATTATAGGGTGGATGTGTCCAGTGTAGATCTTCTCATCTAGATATCTTTTGCATGCGATCAGCATTTGAGAATTTTGCAAAGGCCAACATCTGTTACACTTTGTAGTTCAGTTGATATAAATCAAAATACTCTTAAATTGCATAAAATGCATCCAGGTGTATAGGTAGTCTTGACTTATGACCACAATTGAGCCCCAAATTTCTGTTGTTAAGTGAAACATTTGTCAAGTTACTTTGGCCTCATTTTACGACCTTTCTTGCCGCAGTTATTAAGTGAATCACTGCAGCTGTTAAGTTAGTAACACAGTTGTTAATTGAATCTGGCTTCCTCACTGCCTCTGCTTGTCAGAAATTCGCAAAAGGGGATCACGTGACCCCAAAACACTGCAAGGGTCATAAATATGAATCAGTTGCCCAGCGTCTGAATTTTGATTACGTGATGATGGTGACAATGGTCGTAAATGTGAAAAACGGTTATAAGTCACTTTTTACAGTAATGTTATAAATGTTAAATTTTGTAAGTCGAGGACTTGCGCTCTCTCCCTCCCCCCTCTCTATCTATCTATATATATTGTGTCCCTTATTTATTTATCAGCACAAATGTTATATATATATATATATATATATATATATATATATATATATATATATATATGTATGTATGTATGTATGTATGTATGTATGTATACATGTATGTATGTGTATGTGTGTGTATGTGTATATATATATACACATACACATACATACATACACACACACACACACACACACACACACAGCAATTTAGCTTGTATTAGGCTGCCTATTTAAATTTGATTAAGATGACTAGGGAGTGGTGTGGGTGGGAAGAATAGTTTAAGGGAAACATGGCATAGAATAAACATATCTTCACCATTTTCTTTGGAACTTCAAAATATAAGATTTGTTAATGATTTCAGTTCTCTGTTTATATGATCCTTTAAGAATTAACATTTTTCCCTAGATTTTGATTGTTTTTATCTTTCCTTTAAAAGTAAAATGTATCCTATCCCTTCAGGTACAATTTTCCAAATGAAGCTACATAGTATTGAAATAATTGGCTGTCTAGGAACATAGTTTTTGCATTTATGATTGTGTTTACTGAACTGCAATTATTGCCTGGAAGACTTTGACTTCCAACCAGCCTTGGGAATGAGATTTGTTTTTAATGATTACAAGTAGGTAATTTTAAAATAAATAATCAACCTGCAGTTTTAGAAACAAAAGGAGAAAACATCAGGTAGTAAAATAGGATAGTAATTTGTCTCTTGCATGAATAATAATTTTTAAATCCTCTCCTTGGATTTCATGATAGGTGTGCATATGGGTCTAGCTTCCAGTTTTGATTATTAAACTGCTGGAAAAATAATAATAGATACACTTCAAATCTACTTAAAACATCTTAGCAAATTCTGTGGTTGGTTGGTATGTGTGCATGGATGCACAACATTTCTAACCTCTGAAAGAAGTATATTGCATCCTTTGGTGACCATAAAATATCCTATTTAGTTTGTATGCAATGACTTCATCTTTAGATTAAGAGTTACTAATTTTAAGTTAGTCGAAAGATGTCACTGTCCCCTTCTGTTAAATCTTCCCCTGAAGGGTAGGAATTTTGAAGCAAGGCAAGAAGAAAAAAGTTATTTGATGGTACAATTCCTATCAACATCAACAAATTTGAACAGGCAAAAGCACAGAATGATGTGAGCTATGTCCTGTCCTGTAATCAATGTGGAAGAAGATAATTGATAACTACAAATTTTCTAAAGTACAACTGACTCCCATTGAATATTTTGTTAACATTTTCTGGTCTGGCAGGAGAACATATTCTGGATCCCAGTAGCTAAGGAGCATCAGCTCACACAACCCAGGAGGACAGCCTTTTCTGCCATGGCTCCGGCCCTGGAGGACATCATTCCACCTGAGATAATATATCAGCCCCAATCCTGATGCCTTTTTGCAGGGCTTCAAGTCTGGGGCCTGGAGGGTGTGATTCAGCTTGTATCTTAGCTTGGAGGAGGGTTATTTCTATGACTCTCAGCTGCTGTGTTTTTATTTTTATATTGTGTATTTTAACTATTTTATTGTAAGCCACCTAGAGACTTATACATGAGATGGGCGGCTATAAAAATCAAGTCAATAATTGTTTAATTTGTGCAGTGGCAATGTAGATAAGGAATGTACACACCCATACACACATCTGTACCTTTCCTATGCAGATATTTATTTAACACTGTTGGTGTTCCCTGCATCTAGTAAGAAGGGTTTTCCTTGCCGTGGTGTAGAATTTATTCATTCTTTCATTTGTTCAGTGTGTATAACTGCCCATCTCAGTGTTCCACTGCCCAGTCAGTGAACAATCATGAAAAACAATTAAAACACAGTATTGAAAAGAAACTGAATACAAACAACTATCCAGAGATATTTTAATCTGTTGATGTCAGGTTTAATTGAGGGATGGGGATTTGGTCTTCAAGATTCTTCTCTAATTTCTGTCTCTCTGGGCCTAGAAAAGTAGTTGAAATTAATGATAGGGACCACTTCTCACTTACGATCACCATAAGAATTGTAAATAGCTTCTCTTGATGTAGTTGGAGTCTACTTTATATATTATTTATTTTGTTTTTATCCCATTTTTCTGCCTAGAGGTCATTTAAGGCAGCCTAATTACAGCCTAGCTGTGCGAGAAGCATGTTTGATGTGTGTCAGTGTTGTGGAGAGAAAGGCCAACCTCCCCTTTAGCAGTGGGACAATTTTTCCTTGAAAAGTTTTTCCGAAGACTCCAATCAAGCTTAATAGTACTCTCCACTGATGTGAGTGGAGAGATTATTTAAAAGCCTTTTCAATGTGTGGGAGTGTGTCAGTATTGGAATGGCACATATACTTGTAAATGAAAGGCAAGTGAAAAGTATAAATTTGTGAACAGAATGTACATAGGATTTGGGACATGCATATCAGGAGCTACAGATTTGCTGGGGAGGGGGACCTTTTCCACTTTGAACTGACCCTACAAAATATGCTTTCCTGGAGTAATTTCAGCTCTTCAAAAATATATTATTCTATGTGACTTAAATGTTCTTGAAAGAAGCAGAGGAGTAAAGTTAGAGGTTTTCTACCTCCTTAACTACAGAGAAGCATGCTACTGAAATTAGAAACGTTGAAATGATTTGTTTGAAGTTTCAACAGAGCAATAATGGTAAAAAATTTGAGAGAATAAAATTACTCATTATTGATTTAAAGCACCTTCTATGTTTAGAATTGTAGTGGATATATTTTTTCTTTGGAGCCATTGTTGATTGTCAGGGATGAAACAAGAATCCTGTGAGAGTAGAATTCAAGGTATTGCCCCATTGTTGGTAGATGACTTGTTGATCATTGGGGCAATGCAGCACACCTTTTTTAGAAGTAAGGACCGTAACTCAATCAATCAATCAATCAATCAATCAAAATAGAGTTGAATGGGACCTTAACTATCTTCCAGTCCAGTCCCCTGCTGAAGAAGGAGAACTTATACCATTTCAGATAGATGGCTATCCAGGCTTTTCTTAAAAACCTACAGTGATGAAACACCTACAACCTCTGACGGCAAGCTGCTCCACTAGTTAATTGTCCTCACTATTAGAAAGTTTCTCCTTAATTCCAGGTTGCTTGTCCCATTGTTTCTTGTCTTGCCTTCTGGTGCTTTGGAAAATAAGTTGACCCTCTCTTCTTTGTGGCAGCGCCCCAAATACGGGGCTATCATGTCACCCCAAATACTGCTATCACTTCACCCCCAGTACTTTTCTCTAGACTGACCATAACCAATTCCTGCAACCATTCTTCATATGTTGTTATCTCCAGGCCCCTAATAAACTTAGTTGCTCTTCTTTGTACTTTTCCCAGTCTCAACATTTTAAAAAAAAATGTGGTGACCAAAACTGGATACAGTATTCCAGGCGTGGCCTTACTAAGGATTTATAAATACTAATATTACATGTAGTTTTGATTCTATGACTCTGTTTATACAACCAAGCATTATATTAGATTTTTTGGCTGCTGCTGCACACTGCTGGCTCATGTTTTAGTGATTGTCCTAGGACTCCAAGCAGTTGCTGTTTTGGAGCCAGATTTTGCCTAAACTATACTTGTACCTTTGGTTTTTCTTGCCTTCCTTACTTTGAATATTAAGTGTAAAAGCATGGAGCAGCTGATAAAACTATATGGCTTCAAGGCATGCCTTCAACTAAAGTTATTTATAACATTTTATTTTCCAATCATCCGTATGATGTCAATAAAATTTCCTTCCTGGTATCACTATTAATAATAAGGAGGCTTGTTTGACAATGCACTACTACCTATGAGTCTATTCCTACATAAAAGTTTGTAAGTTTCATTATTACTCCATGAACAAAATCAAGTATACTTGTTAACCTTTCTATTGCTTAAGAGTGCATTGAGTGAACATTTCAGAGAAAAATATGAAATAACTAACTTCAACATACATGCTTTAAGCTGGCTGGCTTGCTTAAGTCTTCAAATGGGTAGTTACACTGAGTTGCAATTCAGAGAAAAAACACTCATTCCTTCTATGTTACGTGTAGTTCTTTGAATTTTGTCCCAATTCCTTTATGCACTGTGTGCAGATGAGGCTCTATTTTTTTGTCAGTCTCTAACTAAAACAACCTGGAGGCAGCCACCACAAACTCTGTCATCACAAGTACTTGAGGTTGGGTGGGGTACGGAAGAACAAATAACGAAAGTGCATTGTGATCAGACAACTTATATCTCATGTCAGGATATCAGTACAAAAAGCCAGTGGTTTTCTTGAAAGAGCGCACATTTCATCAATTTTGCTTTTCTGTTGTTTGTATGAGACATCTATATTTGTTACTTTGCAACTAGGTTTCAGTAAAAACAGTCTGTTTTGTGTGTCTATGTGTACATACACACACACACACACACACAAACACACACAGAAATAGCATATATAATTCCCACAAAACTGAAAAATGGTAAAAATTTCATTAGCACAATGCTACAAAATCCTGGTTCCTAAAAGTTTACCCAAACTTGTTCTCAAAATTCTCTCCACTTAGATCTTTGGATTCTGTACAAAATAAGAACCCTGCTTAAAGCTACTTCATCAAAACATAGCCGGAAACTTGAAGAAAATTTGTATTCCTGCCACCTTATCACATGGCTTCTCAGATCTCCTTTGCAATTGCTCTTTATTCTATTTTTTCACTTATTATGCATCATGATCTAGAGATTTAACTAGTAATGAAGTACTCATTTTATATAATTGATATTTTCTTACAATTTCACAAGAGATGACAGAGCATAAGATTGGAAAGTATTTGGTATGGATTTTTTTCAAGCAATAGAAGATGTGTGCATTCAGACGCACAAATCCCAAACATAAGTTCCATTATATGTACTTTAGTATTTTCGTGGTCTTCTTTCTGTGGTCCTGCATGACCAAAAAGAGCCCAGAGCTATGATAATATTTGATAATAATATAGTTGAACGTGATATTTCTGTCCTGCAATTTAATGTTCCCAGAGCAATTCCAGAATCATTTTCCTTATCAATGTGTTTCTTGGTTCTTCTGGTGTCAAGGAATTATGAGCTCCATTATAGCACTGCATACATTTATCTCTCAGTATCTGTTCAAGACACTGTGTTGGTAACTTACCTTATTTTTCGGAGTATAAGATGCACTAGAGCAGTGGTCTCCAACCTTGGCAACTTTAAGACCTGTGGACTTCAACTCCCAGAGTTCCTCAGCCAGCTTTGCTGGCTGAGGAACTCTGGGAGTTGAAGTCCACAAGTCTTAAAGTTGCCAAGGTTGGAGACCACTGCACTAGAGTATAAGATGCCCCAAGGTTTTGAAGAGGCAAATTAAAAAAAAAGTAGGTAGGTAGATAGAGGGAGAGAGAGGAAGAGAAAGAAAGAGAAATGCAGTGGGTGGATGGGTGGGTAGGTAGGTAGGTAGATATATATAGAGAGAAATAGAGATAGATAGCTAGAGAAATACAGTAGGTAGGGAGGGAGGGAGAGAGAATGTGTAGGTTGGTAGGTAGAGAGATAGAGAGAAAGAAATAGAAAGAAAGAGAGAAATACAGTAGATAGGTAGGGAGAGAGAGAGTAGGTAGGTAGGGATAGGGAGAGAGAGAGACAAATACAGTAGGTAGGTAGGGGGAGAGAGAGTGTGTGTGTAGGTAGGTAGGTAGGTAGCGGGCTAGAGAGAAAGAAATAGAAAGAGAGAGAGAGAAATACAGTAGATAGGTAGGGAAAGAGAGTCGGTAGGTAGGTAGGTAGGTAGAGGGAGAGAGAGAGAGAGAGAAATAAAGAAGGTAGAGGGAGAGAGTGTGTGTGTAGGTAGGTAGGTAGATAGGTAGGTAGGTAGAGGGATTGAGAGAGAATAGAAAGAGAGAGAGAAATACAGTAGGTAGGTAGGGGGAGAGAGAGAGTAGGTAGGTAGGTAGATGTGCTGGTGAAGGAAATTGCTGACAAACCTTAAGCCTTTGTTTCTGCTGGCACAGCACTTGATCAATGTAATTCTCATCAGTTAAAGAGCTTTCCAAAAGAAAAAGAAAAAAGTTTTTGCACTTTGCAAAAAAGTGCCTGTTTTTTTTTTCCAAATAAAAGGCATGAATAGTCGGGGGGGGCTTGCAGAGTGCTCCTGGAGGGGTGTGGGGGCCAAAAAGGAGCAAAAAACAGCCTGGTTTTTTTGCAAAAACGGGCCTGTTTTTTGTCAAAAAAAAATCACGCATAGACTTATGGAGGCTTATCGAGTGCTGCTGGGGCCTGGGGGGACAAACAATGGCCCATTTTTTGCTCATTTCTGCCCTCCCCAGCCCCAAGGAGCTCTCTGAAAGCCTTTATAAGGCTATGCACGGCCATTTTGGTGAAGGGGCGGAGCTTAGGGAGGCAAAAGTGCTGTATTCAGTGTATAAGAGGCACCCAGATTTTCAGCCTCTTTTTTGAGGAAAAAAGGTGCATCTTATACTCCGAAAAATACGGTACATTTTTTCAGCAAAGAAAATTTGTCCTAAAAAAAAGCTGACACGAGGATCGTCTTCCTAAATGGACTTCGTTTGCAGATTGTGTTCCAGGTTCGATTCCAGATGCTCGTCATCATCTATAAAACCCTATGTGGCATAGGGCCAGGCCATTTGAGGAACAGCCTATTTCCCATGGTTTGTACCCAACTTGAATATGCTGGCAGAGTTGGCGCACTCCAGGTTCCTGCCATTAAATAGTGCCATCTCTGGGGACAGAGGAAGCATGCTTTCTGGCACCTGTCCTTTGGGATAAGATTCCCCCCTCCTCCCCAGAAATCCAGCATTTACCCAGTTTGTTTGTTGTTTGTCCAACGCCTTGGATTAAATTGCTTGGAGCACCTTTTTGGGTACACTTTTTTACAGAATTACCCTATCCCAACTTGTTTTATTCTGTAGTTCTCTTATTCTTAAGAGCCGAGGTGGCGCGGTGGTTAAATGCAGCACTGCAGGCTACTTCAGCTGACTGCTAGATCAGCAGTTCAGCGGTTCAAATCTCACCGGCTCAGGGTTGACTCAGCCTTCCATCCTTCCGAGGTGGGTAAAATGAGGACCCGGATTGTTGTTGGGGGCAATATGCTGACTCTGTAAACCGCTTAGAGAGGGCTGAAAGCCCTATGAAGCGGTATATAAGTCTACTGCTATTGCTATTGCTATTGTAGTGCTTCAGTATTTTTTTTTAGAATATGTTGCGATTTCCCCAGATTTTGTTTCGGCAGTTCCTAACCAAATTAAAAATTAATGCATACATGGGATTTCAAAAGTAATGTTATAAACAAAATAAATTACTTCTCAAAATAAATGTCTCTCTTCAAACGTTGCAGAGAAGCAAAACTTCTCTGGGATGCTGGGGGGTAGGGGGTGGAACCAAAACAGAATAGAAAGAAAATTGGCGCTACTTCAAATCTTCAAATCAGCAGCCTGACCTTTTTCCATCTGAAAACAGATTTCTGGAATAATCAAATGAATAATCTGTCCGGATTGTCCATGTAATTTGTTAAATGGTTTTTACTCCCAGTCAGTATCCAGGATGCAACCTGAGTGAAAGCCAAGATACATGTATTGATCCGGCTCCTCCCAGTGTGTGTGTGTGTGTGTGTGTGTGTGTGTGTGTGTGTGTGTGTGTGTGTGTGTGTGTGTGTATTGAATTACTAGCTGTTCAGGGCCGCCTATGGGCTGTGAGTCAGACACACCAGTTCTAACATATTTCAGGACACCCAGTTTGGGAATTTTGAATCAATGAAGGCTGGTTATTCAACTGGAGAGTTGCATTACTAACAGTCTGTGCATATTTTTTTTCCAAATAGAATGATGTTTTAATACTCCACCTTTCTCTCAGTTCAGTTGATATGAGCAACTAGATGCAACTTACGCTTGTAAGTTTTCCTTTTCTTAGTCCCTGTTTGTTTGTATGACAGACAAAATAAACTTGAGCTAAGCTCTTTTTTGTAGCAAAGTATCCACCTTTTGTTCCTCTTGTTAATGGCAAAATGCATGTTCCGACATGCATGAGGCATAATGGAATGTAGAGGTTTACCATGATTAACACTGTCTTCAGAAACATTTCAAAAATTGTATTTCTTATTCATAAACATATTATGATGTTTCTTAGCATATGCTGGTTTCTGCTAATTCTAAAGTATATGAATTAACGCACATAACATATACCACATGGAACAAATACTTTCATTGGTAATGATGTAAAATCAAATTATAACAAATTAATGAGCAATTGTATGTCATATTTGATGTCTAAATTGGCAAACCATTCTTTTGCCTTAAAATGGCATGTGGAAATGAAAACAGGCAGTTCAAAATCACGGTTTGTATTTCAGATTACTTGAATGCAAATCATGGCTTGATTTAAAGATTAGATACAACACTAGGTAATTAATTTTGCGTAGAATTTGAATTGTTGAAATACAGAGCTTTTGTTTGTTTTAAATTATATTCTGCCATGAAAGTCTTGTACTGAGGTATGGAATTCAAAGTTTTGTTTGTTTGTGTGTGTGTGTGTCTACATAAAGTAATTTTAAAATGGGATAAAAGAAAACTAGACTAGCTTATCCATATTTGTGAGGGAATACAGTGGTTAACAAGTGTGTTAGATTAGATTTAGATAGATAGATAGATAGATAGATAGATAGATAGATAGATAGATAGATAGATAGATAGATAGATAGATAGATAGGAAGGAAAGAAAGGGAAGGAAGGAAGGAAGAAAGAAAGAAAGAAAGAAAGAAAGAAAGAAAGAAAGAAAGAAAGAAAGAAAGAAAGAAAGAAAGAAAGAAAGAAAGAAAATGTCTGGGAAAGGCCAAAACAGCTTAAATGATTTCTGGTTTCCAAGAAACTTCTCAGCCCAATAAAAACTGTGGTGATTTCTTTTAAAGCCCTGAATATAGAATCTATCTAATCTATCTATCTATCTATCTATCTATCTATCTATCTATCTATCTATCTATCTATCTATCTATCTATCTATCTATCTATCTATCATCTACCTACCTACCTACCTACCTACCTACCTACCTACCTACCTACCTACCTACCCACCCACCCACCCACCCACCCCACCTATAAGAAAAAAGCTGCTAAAAGTTCTTTCCTATTATGAGATTTTCAAGATTTGGAGGAGACAAGCAGGGTTCCCCTGTAATAGCCCCAACTTCATACCCCACAGCCCAAGAATATTTGCAGTCTCATTTTGTTGCAATTCCATAAACTGGTTAACGTCATTTTATTTCAGTGTCCTTTTGGTCATAGTTAACTGATTAGTTTTACGTTCACTTTTTATGCTCACGTTTGCTTTCAGTTTTGTTCTGATTTCAGCTATTCACGGTATTATCGTGTTATTTTTGTTGACATTGTGTCCTACGCATACTCCTTTGAGATTGGTATGGATTATAAAAACAGTAAAATAAACGGAATAACAGTAATCGATCCAAAGCTGTTTAGGACTTCGTCTAACATCTTGAATATGGATTACTACCAGACTAATAGCTTGGGGCAAATCTTCTTTGATATAATAGGTGGTAATTATTTAAATATTTAAAATTTATAAAACGTTCATAATTTAGTTCCTGCACTCTATGCTAAACTTCTGGATTAGTTCCTAGGGTATTTCCACACACAAAAAAATGCATTACGATAATTCAATCTTGAAGCGATCAGTGCCTAAATCTCTGTATTAAACTTATAACTTATTGCAGGAGGGACTGCTTATAAGGGTCTGATGTACCAACTTAAATTGATAATAGGGATTTATAGCTGTGGAGTCTACCTGAAAGTCACAACACTGGATTCAGAAACACTCAAAACTGTGAATTCCTTTCTTCCGGGCTGATTGCAACTCTATCCGGGGCAGGCAATTCTCTTGCTTCCCAAACTAAGAATTTTTCAACCACAGCAGTTCTTATTTTATCACGATTTATCATCAACATAAGGACCTCACTACATTCAAGTATCGGTTTAGATTATGCATGGTATTTCCTAATCAGATGTCACAAAGAACAGAGCTGGTTGTAATCAGCCTCCTTAATGACACCTTGCCCCAAAGTCAATTATTTTTATCACATAACACTGCATACCTGCCCTTTCTTTTGGCTTCCAGCAAAAAAATGAAGCCTTTGACATCCTAACTTCCATTAATCAAGAATAATGGCTGCTCTTGTATTCTCAAACATTCAGCATCAGGGAGGGTGACAGATTGAAATTAATCCAAATATACTGGGTATCTCAATGTGTTTTATTAATTCCATTTCCTATGTTTATATCCTGACTTTTCGTTAAGAGCTCAAGACAATTCAGACCTGACTCTCTTTTCATTTTATCTCTATCACCACCCTATGAAGTGAGTTGGGTTAAGAGATTTCAATACAACCTAACTCAGTGTTTTTCAACCACTGTGCCGCGGCACACTAGTGTGCCGTGACATAGTGTAAGGTGTGCCGTGGGAAAAAAACCTTATATATAGTCAATATAGGCACAGAGTTAAAATTTTTTAACATTTTCTAATGGTGGTGTACCTCGTGATTTTTTTCATGAAAAAAGTGTGCCTTTGCACAAAAAAGGTTGAAAAACACTGATTACTCTGGGTGGGTGGTATCATGCCCTTGTAGCGCTCCCCCCCCCTTGAATTTCTGGGGTTGAGGATAAACATTAACCATTGTACCACAAACGAAAAATGAAATCAAATTTGAGAAAAACGAATTGTTCTGTGAATAAGCACTACCGAAATTAGTTTCCTCGAGACAGAAAGTCAGTATGAAACAAAATTATTTTAGATAATTTAAATTTATAAATAATAGGCATATTAGGAATAGTCACTTATTGAAACAACAGTAACACCAACAACAAGCTGTGAATTTGGAAAGGAGGTCAGATTTACTATACACCACTTAGGACAGATTTACTTGTAAATTGCAAGAAATCAGTAACTTTTCTGTAAATTAAAATAGCATTAACTCTGTAATTGGAAGCCCTTATAAGCAGCTAATTTCACACTGCTTTTAAATTTAAACTTGATTCGCACAAGCTCATTTTCATGCTTCAGGACCCAGGCAAACCAAATATTTCTTGTCAATTAAAATGTATAAAAATAGAAAGAAAATTCAGGCTTTATTTCATAAGGGTAATTTGAGCATTGCCATCTGTGTCACTACTGTGTGCATTTGTTAGCCATTATAATTTTCTGTCTTTAAAAACACACACGCACAGACATACAGACTCCAGAATTGTTTGAATGGATAAGAATAGATAGATTACAACAAATCCACACACTAGCCTAAAACTCTTTTTTATTTATTACTATATGAGTGATAAAAATTGAGGGGTTTTTTTTTCTTCCAGAGACTATACTGTTAAATATTGTGATCTGTGAAACCAGGATAGCAAGCTTCTCTGTCATGGTCTCCACACTTCTATGGAGTTTGTTTGCTTGTTTGCTTGCTTGATTTATATGTCACCCATCTCGTCTGTGATGCCCATCTCCAGAAATCCAGAAAGCCCTTAAAACAGGGCTTTGGTCCCAGGCCTAGGGTTGAATTGAATTGAATTGAATTTATTGGTCTTGTATGCCGCCCACTCCCGAAGGACTCCGGGTTGATATGTCTTTTCTTGTGTTTTAATTGATTTTATTTTTAATCCAGCCTGCTTTGTTTGTTGTTAGTTGTGAAGTCGTGTCCAACCCATTGTAACCCCATGGACAACGTTCTCCAGGTCTTCCCGTCTTCTTCCATCCCTCAGAGTCCATTTAAGCTCATGCCCACTGCTTCAGTGACTCCATCCAGCCATCTCATTCTCTGTTGCCTCCCTCTTCTTTTGCCCTTAATCTTTCCCAGCATTAGGCTCTTCTCCAGTGAGTCCTTCCTTCTCATTAGGTGGCCAAAATATTTGAGTTTCATCTTCAGGATCTGGCCTTCTAAAGAGCAGTCAGGATTGATCTCCTCTAGGACTGACTGGTTTGATCACCTTGCAGTCCAAGGGACTCACGGGAGTCTTCTCCAGCACCTGCTGGAGAACCTGCTTTGTTTTACCTGCATTTAAAACATATAGGTTTTGTTGTAGATAAAACATACTACTACTGTAGTCAAAATAATGTCATGCAAGATTTTGTTTGAGGGACATTTGATTATTTTTTATTATTGCTTGAGCATTGTACAAAGTAGATCAAAAATAAAGATTCAAGAGGTAAGATGTAATATAGTTTTTAAAAATACATTGTAAAATGAGGCTTTGTCACACTGGAGGTGATTAATGGACTGAGACTCCACTTCCACACCATGGGTCCTGATTTGTTATTTTTAATGTAAATATTTATTATTTAATGTTTTATCTTATTCCTTTTACTTGGTTATAAACTACTTAAAGTCCCCTAGATGAGATGGGTGGCATATAAATTTAATAAATAAATAGAATGTTCAATAATTATGGTAGCAATTTATTATTTTTTTCTATTGCTATTACCGTCCTGTGTGTCTCTTTTCTGATTTGATGCCCAATTTTTTTGGTTGTGTTTGTTTTCAGTGTGGTTTTGTTTGATTTATTTTATCTTATTTTGGAGTTCTTCCATTTCCAATGAGTCTAATTGTTGTTTGACTTTGTTTAACTTTTCAGTTCTTTTAAGTGCCTGAATTGATTTTGTAAACTTGTTCTTATTCCCCCCCACCCCCCCTTTTCCAGTTGTGATTTCTGTCTATTATGTTCTTTTTTCTGGCTTGGTCTAAGTCTTACAAGAATTCCTCTTATTTAAGCTTTCTTACCTCCCATGAAGTTGTAAGATCTTGAACACTGTTCCGGGTTAAATCCAGGTGTGTATTTCTCTCTGATCAGTTCCTGACTTCAAGGGCGCCTGTTGGTGACAGGTGTATTATTTTTGTTGCAATAATGGTACCATACTTCCTGTTTTAGGTATTGTTCTAGTTTCATTTTCTCTTTCCATCTGTATTTCTCCCTGAACTGTAACCAGTACTGAATTACTTATTAAGACCTGGTGTTGTCACCCATAAAATTTATATGGACATTATGTCCTTTTTGAAGTATAAAGTATCCTCGGGAGACCTTTGTCTCTTGTACTTTGGAAGAGGAAAAATATGCTAGGATAGCAGTATCTGCCTGCTTGGGAAGTTTCGTTTCCACTTGCAGGCTTTCTCAATCAGTCACATATTGGCCCCTTTAGAGAAGATTATAACATTAAATACTTAAAGTGCTGTGCATGGAACTCTAGGGCGGAGAGTAAAGGTAGAGTATCATAAAACTGTGCTCTTGGGAATTCTGTACTAAGGATGATTGATTTACATTGATCTGCAGTGAGGAAGGGATTGTGGTCTCTTACTGGCCATAGAGTTGTGAATTGTGTAATGGGATATTAATATGGGACTCGAAGTTGATTGATGCTTTGACAGATGCCTTATAGATGATGCAGAATCAGTACTGATAAGAGATTTATGTAGGAATTTATTGGTGTTGTTACAGTGGCTAACTGTTGCATTTCATTTTCCTGCTAGTTATAGTAGCCTGCTGATTAAGATTTGATAGTATGGAGATGCCAGGGTCATTGGGATAGCTTGTTAGAAAATCTTTGTAGATCAGCCTGGTAATGTCACAGGCAAAAAGACCACAATTGTTCTAGAATTCCCAAATGCTTTTTGTTTAACTCCTGCTAAATTGTTATCTGGGATATAACCTTGTAGATATATAAGGTGTCAGTAGGCATTGCAAAATATAAGAGAACTTCCAGCATTCTTCATATATTGAAAAAGAACAGAAATGGGTAAACCACAATAAAATGTTAAAATTCAGGTGAGCATTGTTGCAAGGATTTTGGAAAAACAAATGTCATTCAAGTTGGCTTATGTTCTAGTATGCTTTCATGATATAACTAATTCTGAAATCCAAGACCACAAATAATAAAAACAAATGTTATTACTAATATTACACAGTACTTTCCAAGTATTTTATTTTCTAAAATCCCTGAAGGCTCAGTTCTGAAGTGTATGTGAGGATATATAAAACTCAAAGATTATTAAAACAACCATATCTAAAGCTTACATACCTGTTTCACAAACTTCTTCCAGTTCTTTCTGAGTGCATGTGAATGCACAAATGCTTCATTCCATTTCAGTATTAAAGCTTAATTTATAACTAAGAATCATTCTGTTTGGCAATGGATGTAAATAGCAATGGTCATTATATATTTATGTATTGTATGTTTATGTTGTATTCATAAAAAAGTCTCAATTGTTTGTAAGTTCTGAAAGAACTTCTGTATTATATAAAGAACGTCTGTATTATATAAACCCCAATTGCATAAATAGATGAAGTCTGTCCAGTACTTTAATGCTGTAAAGTAGTTTTCACCAAGAATGTAAATGACAGAGTCAAAAAATTTCTTCCATTTTGGTTCATTTGAGTCAATATTGGAGAAGTGATTTCCTATGCTCCAAGGGGCCACAGGCAGGAATCTTCTAATCTTGTATTCCTTCTTGAAAGTTGTTCTCTAAAATAAGAGAGCCAGAACAGTGCAAGAAATTATAATTGAAATACACTGAATTGTTATGTACGTTCTAAAACATGTGACTGCAAGCACAGAAATCTTGGATTCACAGCTGGAAGGCACTATGTTTTCTCTGTTTCTTTGGTGACTTTTAATTAGTGTTGTCAGTGAAATTATTAGCTTTCAAGATATGGTAAACATGGATCTATTATTATTTAATATGATAATCAGGAAATACAAGAAATTATACACAGGGTACGTGTTTTATATATTAATTTATTTTGTGCCTTGAAGTCAGTGTTGAGTTCAGTTGCCTGAACTAGTCCTGACAATTTTCTTGAGAAGATTTTCAGAAGTGTTTTGCCCCTACATGCTTCCGAGGGCTGAGGAAGTGGGACAGAGAGAGAGAGACAGAGAGACAGAGACTGACTGGTCCAAGGTCACCCCATTCACCTTGATCCTAAAACAGGACAAGAACTAATGGCCTCTTAGCCTGGTGCCTACATGAAACTGGTCCTAAACATTGTTTTCTAGAGAAGCTGAAAGCAGGCGAATTTGATTGGCACTCTTCATAGGTACATGTTCCTTCAAAACTTAAAGCTTATTTAGGAGTGGAAGGGCAGACAGACACAGACAGGGAGTGATATTCATTCTTGTGTGGGCTTTTCACAACAGAAAAGAAATCTATGTAATGAAACATACATCTACCCATTTTATCAGAAAATTATTCCAAGTTCTGTTGATTATCAGAGACCTTTTGAAGCTACTTCACTTTTAACTTGTGTGAAGACTGGATTATAAAGGCTTAGCCATGATTAACAGTGTTTCTTTACTCACAGAAGAGTGCTTCTTTTTATTCTTTCAAATATTTAATTCTTTCAAATGTTAACTAGCTGTGTTTGTTCTACATGGAATGCAAGACTATGAATGAAAGAACAACTCTTTGATATAATAAATGAAAAGTATGTTTATTAAATGTATCCAGAATATTATGGTGCTGTTAGGGTTGCATAAATTGTAAATTAAAATGAGACAAAAAAGGCCACTTTTTATTTTGTGATGGTGATTATATTTAACGATGTGGTTGGTATCTGCAAAAACTTGCTATGTAATATTATGTTGAAATGTAGATCATTTCGGTGCCCACTTGGGCGAACATGTATAAGTAATTCATTTTTAAAATTGGTCTTTTCATTAAGATGTGGTGGTGCAGTGGTTAGAATGCAGTATTGCAGGCTAACTCTGCCCACTGCCTGGAGTTTGACGGCACTCAAGGGGCTCCTGATGGGGCTCAAGGTTGACTTAGCCTTCCATCCTTCTGAGGTCAGTAAAATGAGGACCCAGATTGTTGGAGGCACTTACAGAATGCTGTAAAAGCACCATGAAGCAGTAGGTAAGTCTAAGTATTATTGCTAATTACAATTTATATCCATTTATATTTAAACATTAATGACTGTGCTATCAGATTTATTGTATCATATTAGCAGGCAATCTTGGAAAGAGGTGCTGCTGCTGTTGCTTCTGCTATTATGCTTTACCTTCTTCAGTTGTGCAGTGTTTACTTCGCTATCAAGTCACACAAAAAAAGCCATCATAACTAGCTTTCATGGAACAATTATCAATCATAACTGAACAAAAGAAACCCTTTCCCTAACTTTGGAGAATATAACAGAATAACAGAGTTGAATGAGACCTTGGAGGTCATCTAGTACAACCCCCTCCTCAAGAAGGACACCCTGTACCATTTTGGACAAAGGATTATCCAGTCTCTTCTTGAAAACTTTTAGTGTCAGAGCACACACAACCTCTGAATGCAGGCTGTTCTATTGATTGATTGTTCTACTGACAGAAAATTTCTACTTGTTTCTAGGTTGAATATCTCCTTAATCAGCTTCCCTCAGTTGTTTCTTGGCCTTCGGGTGCTTTGGAAAATAGATTGAGCCCCTGTCCTCTCTTTGACAGCCCCTCAAATATTGGAATACTGTTGTTATGTCACCCCTGGTTCTTCTCTTCACTAGACTAGTCATCCCGAGTCCCTGCAATGGTTCTTCATATATTTTAGTCTTCAGGCTCCTAATCATCTTTGTTACTCTTCTCTGCACTTTTTCTAAAACATGTTTCTCAACATCTTTTTTATAGTGTGATGACCAAAACTATAGTGTGATTTGTCAGCCAGTTACAAATCCATTTGATAATGATATGGTGTATTCCACATTCTTGTAGTTTACCAAGGGGTAATTGTGGTCTACTTTGTCAAATGCCTTACTGAAATCCAAATGTACTATGTCCACTGCATTTCGCTGCTCCGCTAATTTAGTCACTTTGTCATAACATAAAATAAGATTTGTCAGGCATGGTCTGCTTTTTCCAAACCCATGTTGGCTTCTGTTTATATCTTTGCTTGCTTCTAGATATTTGCAAATCTGTTGCTTGATTATCTTTTCCAGGATCTTCCCAGGTATTGATGTCAAATCACACTAGTTTTGGTCATCACACTATAAAAAAGATGTTGAGAAACATGTTTTAGAAAAAGTGCAGAGAAGAGTAACAAAGATGATTAGGAGCCTGAAGACTAAAATATATGAAGAACCATTGCAGGAACTCGGGATGACTAGTCTAGTGAAGAGAAGAGCTGATTGATCTGTAGTTTCCTGGATCTATCTTTTTCCTTTTTTTCTGAAGACAGAAACCACATCAGGTCTTTTTCAGTGTTGTGGGTAATTCTCCAGCTTTCCAGGATCCTCGAAAGATATAATACAATGGTTCTGTGATCATATCTGCCAGTTCCTTCAGGACTCTGGGATGTAATCCATCAGGTCCTGATGATTTGAATTTGTCTAGAATGGACAGGTGTTCAATATCTTGAAGCCATTTCGGCTGCCCTGCTTTTTGCCTACTTGATCCTTGCTTTTTAAACAGGGACAAGAAGTTCTTTGTCTTCCTTTTCTTATACAATAAGTAGTGTTGTGGGAGGTAGAGTTTAGCAATATATCTATGACTAGCTTCAGTTACATGTTTTATTAAAACATTGTTTTAACTTTAATGATCATTTTCTAGAGAGAAACAAAATGGTGGGAAAAGTGCATGGTTCTAATTTATTAGGCACTTGGGAGCTGTACTTCTGGGGCAGATGCATTTATTTTATGAGATAGTATCACATTTCTCCAGCAATCTGGAGGGTGGAATTCCCAAACTGTGTACCATTAAAAAAGAAGATAGTTTTCACTGAGTGCTGCGTTTAAATATTGAGACGCAGATTCCTATCCATAACAACCATTAATGTCCACTGGTGTAGTGGTGTGCTACGTGGTTGGCCTTTTTTATTTGAAACTTACTTGACCTCTTGAATTAGGACAGCAATTTAGTAATATTTTTAAGGTTCTGGAGTGCTTCTCCTTCACCTATCAGGAAATGCAACTGATAAATTTAACTGGGTGGAGATTAGCAAGTTTAGGTGATATCCTTTCTTTTTAGTTGATCCTTAATCCTTACCTTCTGGGAGGAAACATGCAGGATCAAGGAATATGGAGCAGAACAATCAAGCTTCTTGTTAATAAGAAGAGAAACTATCTCTGCTAGGTCAGATTGCTATCAGAGTAGAAAGAAAGGACAGAGAAAAGGCCTTTTTCTTTTGCACTTTGGGTATTCTTGCCATCTTCATGCAAATAAGGGCTATGAATCTCTGATTGCATTTCCTTAACATAGAAGTGAATACAATTATGTTTAAAAGGTAAGTGTGTATAAGTTCTTCCTCTGTTTTTTGCCCCGTATTTATTCCAACAAAACATTGCCAATGAGATGATCTCAGTCTCGTCCATAGCAACTAGACCAATCATAAGACCATTTTTTATTTTTTTCCTAGTGTCCACTTAAAGCATCCTGGTCATACCAACCTATGTCAGAGGTTGTATACAGACTAAGAAAAAAGATGGGAATGTACGCTGGTTCCTGTATAGCTTTGAAGGTCATCTTCAAACCACATATCACTGTGTGACAAGGTATAGGTTACTTGGAGGAAAGCTGTCAAAACTCTGTAAATAATGGACCAATTTGGATACATTATATACCAGAACAAAGAAACTGTTCTTCTAAACATATCCCAGTATCATAAGTCTATCTTCTTTGATAGGTCTCATGTTAGCAGAGTTTGAACAACAAGGGAACTAGAAATTATAGCAAAATATAGTTCCCGACCACTTTTGCCTGGAAGAAGAGGCATTGATTTCAAAATTGATTTGAAATTGTACTAATGCTTGCAATTAGGCTGTTGTTCCTACATAGTCTTTCCAAGTGACAACCAACTGCTGACTGTACCTTTATAAGAGCTAAACATGATTGCAAACATTTCTACTCTACCTTCTCTTCCCCCCCTCCTTTATGGAGATGTGTTTTTCTCCCTGTTAAAGAACATAAATAATGAACCAGACATAGCACATGAAGGCATATCGACTTGCAAAATTTTGCTCATTTCCTTGACGGTGCTATGCGTAGACGTGTTGGTGATTGGATTTTTCTTATGTGTAGAGTGTTATTCTCTATGAATGATAAAGCAAAGAATACTAATTCCTCACCATCTCCAATCTTAGGGAAAGGATAGAGTTTTCCTTTCTCCAATATTCTGATTTGCCTATTTGAACTGACCTGGGTAGGTTGGAGACCATCTGGCTTTGGAGAAGATTCAACCAGAACGTTATTTCTTTTTACCTTCCTAAGCTAGAAGCTAACTCTTGATTTGGGAGAAGCAGCACCTGTCTTAAGAGCTCAACTCAAAAATATTCTTCCAAGTTGCCTCCTTTTGTGCCACCATCTGTACATTTTTCTTTTATTCTAGTCTGTCCAGTTCAGGGGTGGGCTGCTGCCGCTGGCATTACTGCTGGTTCGGCGTGCAAAACTTTTTGTGATAAATTCCGCATGTGTGTGCATTTGCAACTAAAAAGATCTGAACAAGTGCAAAAGGTTAGAAAAGTGAAAAAAATTACATTTCTGCAGTGAAAATTGTTCTGCACATGCGCTGAATCGAAAATCAAGATGGTGCCGCCATAGGAGAACCAGCTCAGGGAGGTGGCTGGCCTGGGTCGCTGCCACTTCCAGCGACCCAGGCTGCCAAGTTACTACCGCTTTGGCTGAACCAGTCCAAACCAGTATGAACCCACCTCTGGTCGAGTTCTTGGAAACGGTCTCAACAAGTTTGTCTCAAGTAGGATTTTTATAGACAAAGGTTAAGGACATCTATTTAAAACCAAATTAAAAAAAATGTGTTAAAAGCAGGTTTGTTTGTAACAGTACAGTTTCTTTCTTTCCTATGTATACAGTATATCTAATTTAGCTTGTGTCTTTCTAAGTTCACAAAGCAGGTTGATTTCTAGTGTAATATTGGTGGCAAAATAAGAAAGGACAGAAGAGGTAACAGAGAAGGGAACTCACTAATGCAAAAGCAATGTACTGAAAGTCACTTTTATTTCTTATTTATAATCTACACGCACACTCTGGATAATAGATGACAATGTTCATTCAGTATTTTAACTTCAAAGCGGAGAGAAGGCATGGATGACAGAACTGGGAGCTGGAACATAAAGATACTAACAACAAGAAGGAAAATGCCTGTTTACTGGATTGCATTTGTTAGCACGCTGTCTTCAGAGATTGCTCCCCCAGGAATAACAAGAATATGTGCTGCAAGAACAATGATTTAACATCTGAAAATGGTACTTAAAGACTTTTCTGTCTGGTAGTAACGTGATGAAGGCTTTTGAATGGAATCTGGGGACTTCATTCCTTCTGTTTATCTATGTCTCTCTGGCTTTAGTCAGGAGTAATTGCATATTTAACCCCTTAAATAGATATAACCCTCTTAGTGCCAAACACTTCCCCCTTCCTTTTGGTGCCACATCTGCTTATGTTACAGAACAGCTGTGCTGTCTGAATCCCTGCCAAAAAGAAAGAAATCTTTTGAAAAGTCAAAAGAATTTGGAAGTTCTTGCCAGGGTTCCACCTAGTCTTTTCAGGGTGGAGAAGGACACATTTGACTTGGGCTAATGGGAGCTACAAAATGGATTCAGAATGAAAAAATGTAAAAGCCCCTTAATCCGAAGATGGTTACTCCAAATCAGCAGTGTAAATTTGGTGCTTGTCTCAGTGGTTTGGTGCTTTGGAGCTTTCTCAATTAGCTCCTGTTCACAGGGCTGGCTTATGCAGGACAAATATTGTATAATTGCATCAAAAGCCAGCATTTTTCCAAGATGGAAAGACATATGTGTTCTTAGACAGAGTGTATGTTTGAAGTGAAAGCTCCATCCAGTTGAAATTAAAGGTACTCTGAGGAAAACGTGAGAGCCAAACTGTTTTAATAGTTTATGGTATTTAAATTGATACCAGTGGGGTTGTTTTATTTTAATCACTGAGGCTTCAAAACTAGGCACTTGTCTACATAGCTCCTTTTGGCAAATTTAACTCATTCATACAGTAGGAGCTATTGTAAAGGATGCCAGCCCAGCCTGCAGGAATCAAAATTAAAAGTATTTGCAATCTGTTGTCAACATAACCACATCTCATTAACTTGAAAAAAAGGAAAGCTTTTGCCTACAAGCTTGATTTGATTAAGAATGATCAAATATTAGGCTTGTAATGAAGAAAGACTAGAGGAAAAAGAATTTCTTTGTGATCTGTATCACTGAGCATTTCCAGCTTGTTTTTAATAGCTATATAAGATTTATGTTTTGACAAACATAACCTGGGGGGAGGGAGGTAACAAATAGACATATGGATTTGAAAATAATCTCTTGATATTATTTTACATTCTGACATGTTAACTGTGAAGTTTGCCAGAAACAAATAAGATTTCCCTGTGTTTTCTTTCTTTCATTAAGCGGGCTGAATTAATTAGCATACGTAGTAACCCAGTGAATGATTGAAGTTTAAGTAGGGGAAATCAGTTTTGTCTTACACTTATCTACCCTTTTCCCCCTTCATCTGCTAAATGGGAATGAACTTCAAATTTATATTATACATTTGTTTTATTCTTTCAACTAAATATGATGAAATAGGTTGTAAAATTGTGCATGAAGTCAATCAAAATAGGAAGCTGACTTCTTCGCTTGGCTATTTATTAAAGAGATTATTGGTTCAATTAAATATCTATGAGCAAAATCTCCTTTGGGTAATAATTAAGATGGTTCCATTGTGTTGGATTTTCCAAGAATAGTATGTTACGGCTTTTTACATTTCACATTAAAACAGAAGTTGATGATATATCTCAGTGTGAACTCTAGTGCACATCATTTAAAAGGAGCTGTTAAACAAAAGAAGGCAGTGTGTGTTTGTGTGGTGTGTGTGTTGTATTTGTGTGTGTGTGTTTTTATGCTTCTTTGAGAACATGTGCAGCATTTTAGAAAAGGCACATGAGCCTTGAATGTAAGTAACTGGTTTTTGCATTAGGTACTCCCTGGAGGTAGCAGAAAAATATCATGTCCCTGCATGAAATGCGAATGTGAAATCTACCAGAAAGAAATATTTATGACCATTTTATGCTTGATTAGACTTGGATGACATCTGTTAGAAGACAGGGACTGGACAAAGAGAGAGACGCTTGAGGGCAAATGTTAACAGAGTTGTTTAGATGATGCTGGGGCAGAAGCCTCCATTTACTGCCAGGCAAAACATAGGAATTGTGTTAGCAAAGAACACAGCTGACAAGAATTCACTCTGATGGAGATACTGTCTGCTGTTTAGCAGGAACAGTAAAACGCAGCTGCTGATATTCCCCACACTACTGCAATTTATAGCTGGGTATTTCAACTGCAAACAGAGATTACTGTAATTTTTCAGGAGCAGTTACATTGACTTCGACATCAATCCACTTTTTAAAACTTTTATTATGTATGTATTTTTAAAGAAGAGGTGCAGATGTTCATATTCTGAAGGGATAGTTTTCACTGAGGTAAGGTACATGTTGAAGTGTTAATCTTTTTTTGGCAAATCTGCTTGAGACCCACAGCGCTGAAATTTCCCTTGCAATTGTTCCCATTTTTGTTACTTTGGGCCAAAACCTCATCCTTTTTCCATCTAGCCTGTGACCTTAATGCTTTCCTGTGAAAGAGACCAGGGTGGATTTGACTTTTGAGTGGGGGAAAGAAGAAGCCAGGTTACAACCATATAATTTAGATACATAGATAGGCCTTGCATTTTATCATCAGAGTGATTTACTGGCATGGTGCCCAAGAAATCAGATTGAAACTAGATTCAGTTATTCAACCTTTTGACTCTGTAATGTAAAATCGTACAAGTATACAGTGAGTGACCTGTTTGTGATAAAAGCAAGCCATGTAAACCTTGTTTGTACTCATGTTTCTCTTACTTTTTTAGACAAAGATTGACACTTGTCCAAGTACTCTAACTCTCTCCCCAATCTATTCATCCTTTTTTCCTTCCAATTCTTGATCCTTTCCTTTCTTCTTCTCTTCTCGTAAAATTGCTCTGTCTGGGGTGCTGATGGGAAACGTGAATTTGTTTTTGTTTGCAGGAGTTCTGTTGTTTTGATTCTGTCTGTGCTTTATGGAAAACAGTACGTCACTTGGAGGGGGTGTTTTGTCTACTGGCCATTTGGCTACTGCATATATATATTTCTCATACTTATCACATGATGACAAGGGAACCCAAATGGCATCATTTTTCCGTTTGGGGTTGCGCTGGATTTGTGTTTAATAATAGTGGAAAAGAAAACAAAAGTTCATAAATGTAACTGTTTTTGTACTGCTTTCTTGCTGAAAGATGACTCCAAGGCTTTCCATCATATATGCTCCGGCTATGATTAACAGTTGTTTAGGCCAAGATCAGATGAAATTGTAGCTTTTTCTCTCTCTTTCTCTTACAAACTGATACAAAAGATAGCATATACATTTTACACGTGGTTGGAAAAGTAGTAATTTAAGTAGAAAAGCCCATAAAAGGAGTGCAAACCATTTTAACATCATTGGGGTGATTAGTTTATAGTATTTTTACATGGATCTAGGCTATATGAGTCATAAACTACACAATAATTGCACTTTAATTAAAATATATATAATGTATTTTTGAGTTGTAAACATAATACGATATTTCCTAGAACCTTTATCTAAAAACTCCATTTTTTGTTTGTTTTAAGCTATACTGAGGGTATTTATTTGGAACTACAGAGTTCCACTAAGACTAAATAATTTTTAAACGGTGATACACACACACACACACAGACACACACAAACACACACACAAACACACCAGTGGTGGCTTTCAATTTTTTTAGAACCTATTCTGTGGGTGTGGCCTATTTTGTGGGTGTGGCTTGGCAGTCATGTGACCGGGCAGGTATGTCCAACAATCACTCATGCACACTCAGTCACATGGCCACCACCCCCAAGCCGTGTGGCAAAAATTTTGGGACTCCTATGAAGGGGGTGGAAGAGGGGGAAAAATCTCCCAAAAATAGACAACTGGAGGATTAAGGGCCGAAATTAGGGAGATCGAAGAAGGCAGGACAGAGAGGAATCCAGTAGAAAGCTATCACACTCTGGGGAAAGAACTTTGGGAGAATGGAGGAGGCAAGACAGAGAGGAATCCAATAGAAAGTTATCACACACTGGGGAAACAACTTTGGGAGAACGGAGGAGGCACGGCAGAGGGGAATCCAGTAGAAAGCTACCACACGCTGGGGAAAACTTTGGGAGATCGGAGGAGGCAAGACAGAGGGGAATTCAGTAGAATGCTATTACACTCTGGAGAAAGAACTTTGGGAGATCGGAGGAGGCTTGACAGAGAGGAATCCAGGAGAAAACTCCTGAGCTTGCTGCTGCGGTCTGGTGGATTGTGTCGCTGGACCTCTCCATGCTTCTCTGTTCACCACTTCCACTCCCAGTATGGGACTTGACACTGAATTGGGCTAGGATATGGTGGGGGGAAGCGAGCGATGGAGCGGTTTCCGGACGGGCGGAGATGAGCAAGGAGCGACAGGGCAGGGGCAGGCGTTCCAGAAGTTACTTCCAGGTCCACTGGTCGAACCTCCTCTCACCGGATCGGTAAATTTCACCATCCAGTTCTCCCGATCCAGTGCCAACTGGCAGAAACCCACCACTGACACATACACACACACATCCATTGGCTCCCATTAAAGATTTTACAAGTAAAAGAAAAGTCCAAGAAAAAGATTGCACTTCAGATTAAATAATCTAAAACACCATCAAGACTGTAACAGAGCTAAAAGCTATGGTCAAAATAACGATAGGTACTATGTCTCTCTCTCTCTGTAAATTCTTTAAATGCATTTAAACATTAACATAGTTCCATTGGTCTTGTAGTAGGAATTGGGTAGGAAGAGAGTAGATTTCTGTGACTATCAAACTCATAATAATTTAATAGGTATTGTTGTCTTTCGGGTAGCCATTTTTATTTTGAAGATAACATTCATAAGTGCACAACAATATGTACGTATACCAAACAAGTTTGTCATTCATTAATAGAAAATAGATGCACAGAATTTTTTTCTCCTGTTTGAATTTCTGAAGAGGATGATACAGATGTATTAAAATACTTTCTTTCTATCACCTTGCTTTTAAATATACACCTTTAAAAAAACATTGTGTGCATAGATATGTACAATCAACAAATGTATCCAGAGCTGTTAGAAAGGGCCAGCTATACCCCCTCCTCCTTTTCTCTGTTCTGTCTTTATCACTTTGCTCAGTTCCACATAATAACATCTTCATCTGAAATTGCTGTGGCACAGGGGAACTGCATTTGTTGATCAAATTTGGCTGGCTAACACTGTGATCTTGTATCCTGAAGTGCGGAGATGTGCCTGGAATATGCATGTACAGAGCTGGCCTCTTGATTGATTGATTCTGCCTGTCACAGAACAAGATAACTGGATCAGTAAATACCCTGTGCACTTCAACTTCATCTACACAATCAAAAGTGAGGGCATCGTGGGGCTGAAAAATACCGAGGCATGATGGGAGTATATGCATTTGTCAATGATAGCGAGACACTTACCAATGAGGGAAATTCGTTTTGCAGTTTACACATGAGCAATAGTGAGCATTATACTAATTCTGAAGGTTTGCCAGATGTCTAATCAGTTCCTGCTTTTCTCCCTGCTCCTCTGCCTTGAGCCATTACTAGTTTAACTCTGTTGTTATCAGGTTGTTTGGGCTAAACAGTTACTTTGCAGTGTAAAATAAAATTAGGTGTTTGAGGTAGTTTTGTAGTTAATTGCATGCTATTGATTAAGCAAGTTTGCAATACTGTATTAAGTTTTATATTTAAATACTGACTAATATTTAAATATAAATATTCTCTCTTTCTCTTTCTGTGTCAGAGAAAGTTTGGACCAGTTCTTTTCTCTAAGGTTTGTCTATTTCCTCTTCAGTGGTGGAATTCAAAAATTTTTATTACCGGTTCTGTGGACATGGCTTGGTGGGTGTGGCTTGGTGGCGTCTCAGGGGAAAGATACTGTCAAATTGCCATTCCCACCCCACTGCAGGGGATGGTTACTGTAAAATCCCCATTCTCTCCCGGGGACTTGGGAGGCAGAGGATAGATGGGGGCGGGGCCAATCAGAGGTGGTATTTACCAGTTCTCCGAACTACTCAATTTCCGCTACCGGTTCTCTAGAACAGGTCAGAATCTGCTGAATACCACCTCTGTTCCTCTTGGTCTTGTCAGCAGAAAATGAAAAGCTTTTAGTGCAGATGACAGTATAATTAAGGCAAATTCTTTGACCACCACCTACTTTTCTCCGTGTCTTTTTAACTTTCTGAAAGGATATTTGGTTTTTAACAAACCTTCTGCAAAGTGAGAAAAGAAAGAGTCCAGCTGAATAAGTTCTGGGTTGCTTGCCAGATAATTTAGATTCTTTTTTTTCAGGGATTCTGCAGGATGGTTAGTGTTAAATACAAAATAGAGTCAGCTGTGGTTACTATTTGGATGAGAGAACACCAAGAACATCCAAGATACTAGGCTAGACTGTGGGGTCAACCCCTCCCCTCAAAAAAGCACCTCAAAAGAGCACAACGGCAAGTACTTTTTATACAGATATTCCCTGACTTACAACCACAGTTGAACCCAAAATTTCTGTTGTTAAGTGAAACATTTGGTAAATGAGTTTTGCCCCATTTTACAACCTTTCTTGCCACAGTTGTTAAGTGAATCACTGCAGTTGATAAATAACCAGGTTGTAAAATGAATATGGTTTCCCCAGATGTGAGGGGGGGCTTTGCTTGTGAGAAGGTAGCAAAAGGTGATCACATGACCTTGGGACAAGCAAGGGGCATAAGTATGAATCAGTTGCCAAGCATCTGAATTTTGATCCCATGATCCTGGGGATAACTGTGAAAAATAGTCATAGATCACATTTTTCGGTGCCATTATTACTTTGAATAGTCACTAAACAAAATATTGTAAACTAAAATAGCAATAAATATTATTAAAATATAAATGTTTGGCCTTAGAAACTCTTAGAAGGAAGCCATGATTGAAGGGTGTCCAGTTTCATAGTGGGGTAGAACTCCTCTGCTTTTACTATTCATGTTTATTCAGTGTGGTTTATGATTTATCTATGACTTTATGATCTATTTTTGGATTATATTTTTTCTCATCTGCTGTATATGCTAAATTTTCTTTTTGTATTGTCATTGTAATGATTTTACTTGATTTCACATGTTTGAAATCTGTGGCCATATAAAGTGAAAAAGTAAAGAAACAAACAAATGGTTCTGCCCGTATTTTTAATAAAGTAGAACAAGGATAGGCAGCATGATGATTCTACCATGGATATCAAATCGCGTCACATGATGTATCATGATGTTTTTTGCCTTTGCAGAGCCGGGTGGGCGTGGCCTGCACTTGACACATCCAGGCTGTTAGTTTGACGGGCCTGTTCTATACCGACTGATTTTGGTGGTGGTTCTTTTTATCTAAATATTTCTGTGAAGAATGACATATAGCTAGTATTTAGTTTTACATCCATACATATAAATGATGATCTCAACAGAATCAATGCCTTCTTCCTTGTTGTCTGTAACACTTTGAAATACGAGGTTAGGTACTGTAGACAAGTCTCAACATATCCAGCTTGACCATCAGAATTAATAACTAGCCACATTCCTTGATGATTCTGTTGAGAGTGGAAACCAGACAGCAGAGTTTGCTATGCAAGAGAGTTAATAAAATTTTCATTGCTGGAGGAAAGCTTACATACAGTAGTCTGTTTGTCCTGCATTTCAACCACCCAAGTCAGAGCCAAAAAAGCAATTGTCTACTCCATATTTCAAACAGATGCTGAAGGGTAGAAAAGATGTCTAGGATTCACAGCCCGAGAAGACTGCTTCTTTGAAAATGTTGCTGCTGTCTTGTTTGTCAAGTCCTTTGCGGGTGTTTAACATTTATTTAGCCTGCAAATCATTACAAGTTCAAATTTTTGTTGAATTATTGAAGTCTGGTAAACATGTAATTGCGGAGTGCACAACATTGATTCCTTTAGCAGATATAATAATTTAACAGTTACCCATTTTCAAAGGATAACTTTATTCAAACAATAGATTCATGGTCCGGAACGAGCATAATTTTAGTGTGCTCGTTATTTTTAGGACCGTTCACCTGAAGTCACTAAGAAAATCAATATAAATGGTGACTCTTTTAGCTAGTTCCTTTTCCCTCCCCTTACTGATGCCAAGAGAAGGGTTGTTTTCTCAGGTTTCCATCAGCTACATGTATAATAGTAAACTTAAGATGAATCTTTGGTCAATTTCTATAATACAGTCTGTGTGCTATAAAGACCTTGGTAACATGTGCCAGTCCCATCTCTCCCCTTCCATTTTGGTTCCTATTGATGTTATGTCAGGTGTATATCTGACAGACAGAGCTTAGCATCAGAAAACGCCATCAACTGTGAATGAAATAAGAATATTAGAAACCACATTTAGAACTAACTTTAAAAAAATAATAACATGGGTAGGGGGAGAGAGGGAAAAGGGTGTCAATTGAAAACCAGCAGGGTGGCAAACCTATCCTACTATAGTAGAAATGCAGAAGCCTCCAGGCCTTTATGGTGATTGGTGACACACTAGAGATATTGTTAAATTGCCTTTTTTATTGGTTCTTGAGTCTCAGGTATTAAAATACAATTCCTGGGAATAAGTGAAGAGGATCTTTATAATCTTTTTGCAGATAAATCCCCCTCCCCCTCCCAAAGATATGGGTGTGGAGAATATTCCATTTAAATTTATGGAGGACTAAATTTAATTTTTTTTTCATCTTCCTTTGAATCTATGACCATAGTACAAGATAGTTGCACTGAAGCAGGATTCAAGGTAGATTCTATGTACATTGTCATAATTTAATCTTGAGGACTCTTGCACTGAGCATGCATATTTTTAAACCACACCTGTGTGTTTCATTTCTGTTTCTTAAATGAAGAACTTGGCATTATCTCTGTTAAATTTCGTTTTGTTATTGTCATACCATCTCTACAATGTACCTAAAACATTTGAATTTTATTTCTGTCTTCCAGGCTAGCCCATTTGTGTCATCTGCAGATTTGATCAATATTCTCCCTATCTTTTCATCTGAATAATTAAAATGTTTCAGAGTATAGGAATCAAGGCTGGTGTTTTTGTTGCCCACTGTATATCTATCTCCAGTTTAATGAGGAACCATTGATGAGAACACTTTGAGTACGATTTTCAAGCCTATAGGCATAACATTGGGACATTTCTGACCATTAGACATTTGCCTGTTCCCTTGCATTTTAAAAGGGTTCAAGTAGTTCAGCAATTTGCTTCAGGTCTTAAGGACATTATTAATTTGGATCTGTAGATTTAAACTCATTTAATAAGGGGCCCTTGGTGCTCTGTGAGCTTGGTTGTTCTCTTCTAAACTGTAAAAACATTTTGCCTTGTACAATTGATCTTAAAGTTTTCTGAAATTTTATTCGGAATCAGAGCACTCATAAAGTGTTTATATTTTAGGCAAAAATATCTTTCTTCCATTTTATAACTTTGATATTCTTACTTTTGGCCCATATATTAATTTTGCACAGAGACAACTTTTTCTTGTGTACTAGATATCTTATCTTTGTCTCTAATGTGGAAACAATTTTACAAGCACAGATTTGGAAATGAATTTGAAGACTAGCAATAAATATTGGGCCTCTATAAAAGAAAAGCAGTATGGAGTAAAATCTGCAAAGCTTACACACAGCATATGAATGCACTTTATTTAAAATTGGCATGCAGCTTGTCTTGCAATTATTTTCCCCCTGAATAAACATATTCATTATGTTCTGTGCTCAGGAAATTCTTCTTTCATGTAATCAATAAATGTTAACAGTATATTTTATCACAAATTTCATATTTCTGGATGAGTCATAGACTACTAATCATCTACCTGGACATGTGGCAAGTTTTAATTGTACTTTATTTTGACTTTCAGTACTGAAGGGGAAAATGTGCTTCAAAAGTTGTGGGTCATATTTTTAACTACCTGTTAATGCAATCAATTATAGACTTATCCATTTTTTTAAGTGTTTGGTGTAGCCAGGATTATTTCTCATACATTTTATACATTTGCCCTTGGAGTAAATTCACTTACCTAAATCTGAAAAATCTTTCCTGGAATTACTACCTACTTCTGTTAGGTGGATACACGTCCAGTGCCTTAGATTTGATTCTAAAAATATCAAGCAGGAGGGCAGGGGAAGCTTTGCAAAAAGCCTTTGGAAAAAGGCTTTGGAAACCCTTGCAGCTGCTGCTATGTCTGATTATACATTTACATCTTCATCTGGTTGTTCACATCTACATTGGTTCTTCAGTTTTTCTGACAAAAGTCTTTCCAAGCCTACTTTGATGTGTCAGGATACTGTATAAACAGAATATAAGTTCTATAACTATGGGGATATAGAACCTTCCCTAATATATATATATATATATAACTTACTCTCTGGAAAAAATATTATGGGGTAAAACATCCCTAAAACTCCCCAGGGCATGGGTTCTGTTAAGATACAGCCTGTTGTGCCTTAAAATGGCCTCTACTGCTGTAAAATGACTTCTACTGTACAGCAGAGTTGCTATGGTAACGGTTTCACACTACTCCACAAGGGGGCTGTCTCTGGTAAGGAGAAAAATCCAACATTAGAACTTATGCTTGGTCCGGACATTTTCCCCCTATAAATAAATACCCAGGCAATACTGAATTATCAGCTAGTCAATATTATTATTGATAGCTAACAATTATTGTTCAAAATCAGGTTGAGGCGGTAATCTGTGATCATCACTTGTTAGGCATTAGAACCAGAATGTTTGTGAACATCTTTCTTGGTCCCTGTCACACTTTCTGCCCAATTAGACTTTTAAAGATATAAAAAAAATGAGAAGTTTCATTGGAAAATAAACCTGAAGCCAAGGAAAGTAAAAATAAAATTCATTAAAATATAGTTTTAAAAAATAAAATTGAGTATCAGTGTGTTTTTGAGGCATTGATATAAAAATGACCTCAGCTCAAAAATACCATAAAAAATAGCAACTATATTCTGTGAGCATACTTTTTTTTAATATACGGAGAGATAACAAACCTAATCAATCTTATTATTGCCTGGTAGTGTACATGCAAAACACTTAGATAGCCCTTGTCCCTACTTCTGTCTTTAACAACACAAAGACATCACAAGGTCACTGAAGTAGATTGAAGCAAGGAGGATGAGTCCATATAAATGCAAGAGACGGGATAAAAAAGGGGAAGAAAACAAAAAGTGAGCAGAAGATATTCATGTAGTCCTGAGGAAATTTACCATGAGTGCCCTCCACTGAATGTAGAAGGAGAAAACTATCATAGGAACAAGCTATAAAAGGGACCCATCTGGGACTGTTTTAATGAAATTTCTGTCACTTGGATTTCTGAATTCAGAGACTCTAAAGTGATAAAATCACTTTTAAGTGCAACATCCATCTCTCTCTCTTTCTCTCTCTCCCTCCCTCTCTCATATATAGCTATTTTTTAAATTAATTCATTTTTAATTGATAAATAATTTAAAAACTAAATGATTAGGGAAATTTGAATTTCTTCTCCAGACTGTAAACAGAAAACAGGATGAACTGTATATTGAATGTTGCACATTTACAACTGAAATTATTTATTTATTATTATTATTAGATAATTGATTAGATATACAAAAGACTTGTTGAGATAACATTTGGTGGTTTGGGGGGGGGGCAAAACAAAACCAAATCAAAATATGTTTATTAATACTATTTAATGCTAGTTATATTTTGTGTAGCATATAATACAAAACAATACAATAGCAGAGTTGGAAGGGACCTTGGAGGTCTTCTAGTCCAACCCCCTGCCTAGGCAGGAAACCCTCTACCATTTCCGACAAATGGCTATTCAACATCTTCTTAAAGACTTCCAGTTTTGGGGCATTCACAACTTCTGGAGGCAAGCTGTTCCACTGATTAATTGTTCTAACTGTCAGGAAATTTCTCCTCAGTTCTAAGTTGCTTCTCTCCTTGATTAGTTTCTATCCATTGCTTTTTGTTCTATTCTCAGGTGCCTTGTATTGAATAGTTTTAACTCCTTCTTCTTTGTGGCAACCCCTGAGATATTGGAACACTGCTATCATGTCTCCCCTAGTCCTTCTTTTCATTAAACTAGACATACCCACTTCCTGCAACCGTTTTTCATATGTTTTAGCCTCCAGTCCCCTAATCATCTTTGTTGCTCTTCTCTGCATTCTTTCTAGAGTCTCCACATCTTTTCTACATCATGGCGACCAAAACTGAATGCAGTATTCCAAGTGTGGCCTTACCAAGGCATTATAAAGTGGTATTAACACTTCATGTGATCTTGATTCTATCCCTCTGTTTATGTAGCCTAGAACTGTGTTGGCTTTTCTGGCAGCTGCTGCACACTGCTGGCTCATATTTAAATGAGACAGGAAATACAAATAGATTGTGCTATGTTTCTACTCAATTACAATAATTGTACTATATTGTAAGGCTACATTAAGTGAACCTGGCAAGTCTGAAACAATAAATCTCCTGCTTTCACTTTTAACAGCCTGATCAATTAGGATGGGTCCTTCCTAAGTGTCTTTCTCTTACCGTTAAGGAACTGTGGGCTATTTTCCTTCTAGTCTGAACATACCCTAGGCACCATCTTTTTCCTAATCCTTCAAGTTCATTCCTACATACTATTGCACCTTCTTGTGATTTTATAAATATGTATCTGTTAAAGTACTAAATAAAAATTTCAAATCATTACTTAAATTTTAAGTTGTTGTTAAAAGAAAAAACAACAGAATAAATAGTTGCTTTGGATTATGTAGACCAAGAGTCTCCAAACTTGGCAACTTTAAGACTTCTAGACTTCAACTCCTAGAATTCATCAGCCAGCATCTGGGAGGGAAGTCCATAAGTATTAAAGTTGCCATTTGGAGTTCCCTGATGTAGGTAGAAGCACCCATATTTTCTATAGTCACGAGGATACCAAAATGGTAACATGTACATAGTGGTGTCATACTGCAAACTCCATCCTTTCATTACAACACTGCATGCACCATACGGTAGAGGTCCCCAACCCCTGGTTCACAGACCGCTACCGGTCTGCAACGCATTGGGAATTACACCATGCAAGTGTAAGGTGAGTGGTCAAAGTTCCATTTGCGCACCTTCAGGGTTAGGTTGCATGCACAAAACCATCCTTTCCTTACTACCGCCTGCCACTGATTCATGGAGCCCGAAAGTTTGCGGACCTCTGCCATATGGGATGAAGTTTAACTATTTTTACAGTGTTTTATTTTTATAGTTTACATTTTTTGTATTGTTTTATTCTTTTTAACACTATAAGCTGCCCAGAGTTACGTTGTGGTGAAATGGGTGGAAAATAAATATAATAAATAAATATAAACTTTATTTTATTAAAAAAATATATATCTTGAACGGTGTTTTTAGTGATTAAAATAATATTGCAGAACGGCAATTGATATACAGTAAATCAATTTGCTTAAATCAAATCCATCTCATATTTATTTCCACCCATGATACCCATTTCTACATAGATCCCATAAACAATAATCCATACTCTGTTTACAACCAGAATCAGGGGTGGATTCTGCCCGGATTCTGCCCGGCTTTACTGCCGGTTCACTCATGTATGAGCGCATGTGAAGTTCAATTAAAATTGTTCTATGCATGCGCAAAACTAAAAAACAAGATGATGGCGATGATGAGGGAACCTGTTCAGGGGCGTGGCAGGCCTGGGTTGCTGCTGGTTCCAGTGACCCAGGCTGCCATACCACTACCGGTTCAGTAGGAACCCACCACTGCCATAAATACAATAATAAAATAAATCTGTTTGTCTGCCTACCTACCAATCAGCCTATCAATCAAATTTATCTCAACTGAAGTGAACTCCAGGCATTGTACAATAATCAGATAAAACCACAATATCAAAGCAATCATTATTAAAACAATCATTATATAAATACAATCACTAGTGGATTTTTTTTAAAACATTGTATAAAAGAATAGAGTATATAAAAACTGCAATGGAGCATCAACAGACTATAAATCAATTGCAAAAGGCAGGTTTATTCATACCTTTAATATTGTCATACCTTTAACACTGTCAAACTTCAACATCTGCCTATCCCAAGTCCTTGGGAAGGACTCAATAGGTGGATAAAAATGCCAAATCCAGTGCAAACATCTGGTTGACTGTGTGACAGCAATACATCAACAGATTTTTGATTGAATATTTCCACTTCATCAGTTATCTTGTTTTCAGTATCATTTTTTTTTTTTGCTCTAAACCACCGATATCCTAAAAATATTTGAATTTTGTATCAAATCATTTAATCTTAGGAACAAATTAGACAACTCTTTCACATGACTATTTATAGTTTTATGGCCATAAAAATGGCCATATGATGCAGGCACTCTTGAATTATGTGCAAAATCATTGGTAGACATTTATAGAAACAAGGCTATTTTTGCAGATATTATAAAAATGGAAGTCTGCTACTGAAATGCATAAAATAGCTTAAAATCATACATATATGTACATACAGACATATCCAGCACACATACCCGTACCATTTTGGGATAAATAAATAAAAAGTGAGGAATTGCCCAAGAACTTAAAAGGAAAAGAGAAGAAAAATGAAAAGTAGCATTACTAAATCTAGTTTATAGCTATTTTCATTTATTATCTTTTCATATTTTTATACTCTTGACAACTGATATTTGTTATTACTTGCAAACAATGCTTCAATATTTCCTTATGTCCCTAAGCTTAAATAGAAGGTTTCTTATTTGAAGAAGACAGTATTATTCAAGTGTTACATTGTTTTCATTGTTATTCAGTGTCCTACACTGGAACATTGTCTTTTTTCCCCTGATCTAGTTTAATGGAGAGAGGGTAACTTTAAAGTTTAAAATATTAGGAATTACAGTAATGCATACTTTGCATCTCTGGGGTCCTTAGTGCAGAATGAGCTTGGCGTTTTTCTTGCAGACATTTCATTAGCCAATGAGGTAATGCTATCAGTGCACTGATGATGTTACCTACTTTGGTAATGAAATGTCTGCAAGTAAACCACCAAGCTCACAGAATACTAAGAACCTCACAATTTAACCAACAGCTATAAATACTTTCTTCTATTGGTACTTTGAACCTCATCTGTTATGTCTCAAATATTTTCTGTTTGATTTTTTGTTTGCGTTGACAATTTGGCTAGTTGTGCAGCACTTTGAATCTAAGGCCTAAAAAAAGTTGCTTTAGAATAAATGGAGCTACCAAAATGTCTTTACAATATTTGAGTACACATTTTTTTCCACCAATTTGTATGATATCCAAATGCCAGAGGTTCACCAGTGCAATATTAGGAATTAATATTTTATTATACTGCTATAGGACTGAATGATACTCTTAATACAGGAGGAATTAAAGGGATTCTGCCCCTCGGATTCAGAGCCAAACCTGCATCTGGACAGGTGGGGGGAGAGGTTTGCCCCCTTATGATTAGTGTCCACAACTGCAATCATGTTAATTTCTCCCTAGAAGTTAGTGCCTTTTGCTTAATGATATGGGACAAAATATATGGGCTTTTCCTGGGAACAGATGCAAAGGAAATGCCCAAAATCTGTTTACTCGTTTGATTAAAGTGGAAAAAAATGGCAGGCAGTGTAATATTTCAAATTGGAAATATGCCGTTATTTTTTGAATATTTAGAAGGATTAAAACTGAAACTTCTATTGAGGTACATCAATACTATGCTTACTGGTTGTTGTTTTTTTCAGACAGGGCTACTTTCTTAAAAGACAATACAAACTTGTTTTATTTCGGTCATCCTGCAAACTTTGCTTACATGGGGACATATAAGTTATTTGGACTCACTTGCACTGGTATATGTTTCCTTGCATATCCATAGTAATGTCCTCCAAAGTTGATTAGAGGGTGGACCAAATATAATTTCTGGACTGCAGATTAACTGAAATAATTCATTTGGCTTTTCCAGCTGCAGACTATTCCTCAAATATATAGGTACCTCGTTCAGCCTCTTATTTTACTGGGATGGTGGATGAAGAATTGGGATTTTCTTATTCTGCCCTCTAATGTTAGTAGCATTATTTAAAATAAGTCACCCACTTGATAACAGACCAGTTTTAATAGATTTATTAATAAAAAAAATACATTAAAAAGTATCTTTTTAGGATTAAACTTTCCCACCCCATCCCTACCACACCCCACCCAAAAAAATTCTGGCTATGCTAGAGGGTTCTTCTTTCTTTTGTCCCAGTGACTGGGACACTTGCCCTAATTGTTGGCAAAACCTCTGTAGTTCATTATTGCATCTTTTAATGATTAACTTTTCAAAATACTCCCTTTTCATCTCCTAGCAAACTTAATTCTATTGGCTGATTGATAATGATGATTTTCAAAGTAACAGTGCAGGGGTACGAGAGGGAAGCCTGCAAACTTCTTTTCACATTTTTTTAAAAAAAAATGATTCTTGCATACTGAAAGAGCAAGATTGTCTCTTACAAAGAACAAATAGCTTTCTGTTATCTTGCCTGGTTGTTTTTAATGATTCTTGACATTTGTGGGATTGTCGCAGATCTCCACAAGGCCAAAAACAGAACAACAAAATATTTGTTTTACATCTTTATTGTTTGCTGACTGCCCTTGTGCATATTTATGAAAGTTAAACATTAATAGCAGATGTTAATGAGTAGAAGTCTTGAACTGACTTCTGAGACCTTTTGGTTAGTACATGAATCTTCTAGTTGATGACAGCGTTTCTAACATACCTAATTATGAAATCCTGTTCTAACCCAGCCTCTGATAATGGGAGCATTTTTACCCCACCCGTTGTGTTTATGACACTGGCAGACAAAAATCATTCCAAATCTTTTTCCTTTCTTCCAGATTAATTGAGATTCCTTTTGTTCCCAGTACCTTTATCTGTGTAAGTTTAAATTTCCACTCAGGATTGTAAGTTGATGGTTTATTAACTTTCTCACCTAATATTTGAGTGTCTGGGTTTCCCTATGCCCCCCCCCCCGAGTCTGTTTTTTCCAACCATTTTTAATACTTCTAGAAGAAGCAAAAGGAAGTGATTATAGGTAATAAATATCTTTTTTTAAAAAACATTGCAGAGGCAGTTTTCCCCCCTGTTAATGATGGTAATTTGACTTGGTTGAAGGATTGCAGTTCTTAAGAATTAATGCAGCAATCCAATTCAAAGATTTAAAGAGATCTAAGATTTTTCACAGGTCGTGTGCTAGTGAATGGGCTCCTATCACATAGCAGCTAATGGACTTGAACCACAGTCTGTCATTTGCCTTACCTCAGTGTATAGCAGCTTTGCCCTTGATAGCAAGTATTGCTTCCCAACAGCACAGATTATTTAGCGGTGTGGTATATTGGTAACACTTTAAGAGATAGTATCCTATTTCCAACAGCCCTAATTACTGTATAAAGTGAGGTTATCTTCCTGACTTTCTTAATTACATGTTTGAATCCTAATCGACTGTACTCTAAAGGTATTTTATACTTTAATAGCTACCTGCTAATTATTCTTCTTTTCAGATATGATGTTCCGCAGTCATAATATAATTTATACATTGCATTCTCATTAGGCCAAGTACAAATACAATAATTAGAAAAATATAAATAATATCCAAAAATTGTTATTATTATTAGTGTTATTTGGGATGAGATGGTTTATGACCCTTTTACCATGTTGGTTAAAGGCTTAGTTATAACTGATGTTGCAAAATGCTTTTAATTTCTAGAACCTATTATGTTCCTATATATCAGAAATCCTATTGTAAAGTAATTAGAAGGTTTTTTTCTCTCTAGTTAAATGCTTTCTGGAGACAGTGGCACTCTGTACTAAACATAGAAGAATCTTTGTTCCTTAATTAGAAAAAAGGCCAGAGCTCATTAATTGTGGGCATCAAGTGATGTCTGTTCAAATAGGAGAGCAATAATATAATATAAATAATGACTGAGACTTGATTTTTAAAAGCCTTGTGGTTTAAAGCAGTATTAATATAATGCCCCTCAAGAATGCAGTTCTCTAATGCAGTTAATTTTTCCACATCAGTTTTTTCCATCATCCCCCTCTTTAGTAAATAAAAGTCTGTTTCTCCGAAGCAGAAGATCCAAAGGAATCTCAATTGCTCCCGTGTACATGAGCATTGAAACAATACCTATTACATCATTTGCTACATTATTGAACTTAGATGCATTCAAGCAATGGAAATCTATACACAGAATATCACTGACATTCTTTCTTCATATATCTGTGATGGTTCAAGGTGTTGTTCAAAAAGTTGATCCATAGATAAGATTGCTCTCTCCTGGGATACATGAATAATTGTTAGCATGTCGCATTAGCGCCTTTCTATCGCCTTAATAATTGTTGAGTTCTTGGATGGCTAAGCAGCCAATTGCCCGCCCACTGCCTTGACCTACAACTTGTCCATGCAGGATTTACAATTTTTGTGCACCTTACTGAATACAGTACTGAGATACAGCATAGAGTACATATTTTGTATGTTCTGTAGAACTATATTCTTCAATGAAGCTTATGGGGGTATATTGCCATCCTGACTCCTTTTCAAACATAAAAGTTAAAAGTAAAGATTCCCCTCGCACATGTGTGCTAGTCATTCTCGGCTCTAGGGGTCGGTGCTCATCTCCGTTTCAAAGCCGAAGAGCCAGCGGTGTCTAAAGACATCTCCATAGTCATGTGGCTGGCATGACAAAACACCAACGGCGCACAGAACGCTGTTATCTTCCCACCAAAGGTGGTTCCTATTTTTCTACTTGCATCTTTTACATGCTTTCAAACTGCTAGGTTGGCAGAAGCTGGGACAAGTAATGGGAGCCTATTCAGTTACACGGCACTAGGGATTCAAACCGCCAAACTGCTGACCTTTCTGATCGGCATGCTCAGTGTCTTAGCCACTGAGCCACCGTGTCCCTTTTTTCCAAACATATTTCCATGTTACATGCTTTAATGTTAGGTAATCTTCATTTAATATTCTCCAATATCATCACTGCTTTGCTTCTTGGTATGTGTTTTTTTTTTAACACCTTTAAGTTCACATTGATTCCTGGTGATGGCCCGGAAAAGTCTCTGCAGTGTTCTTAACAACATTTCAAATGTAGTTTGCCATTGCCTGCTTCCTAGGGCTGAAAATGGCTACCCAAAGCTCACCCGGCTGTCTTCACACTTAAGGTAGGACTAGAACTCATGGTCTAACAGTTTCTAGGCTGCTGCCTTAACTGCTAGGCCAAACTTGGCATTTACGTTTTTTCTGGTTCAGCTGCATTCTCTTCCTTTCCCTCCAACTTTTTGCCTTGTGACTCATTCTGCCACATTACCTTGAGCACTCTGTTTTTTTTCTCAGCAAGAAAATCGTTAGTTTTGGTTCTAACCCTGCTGCTCTGGAGCCTGATGTAGGATCATCACAGTCTTGTCTTTAATGGAGCACAGTTGAGATATAAAATATCTATTTTACCTAGTCAAAATCTGTGAAAATTTCTACATTGGACAAGAGTAAAAGGCAAATAGTAAAGGAAATATGATGTATATATTAAGGGCATGTTTGGCCTTGACTACTGTGATGGTGTTTTAGCTCCCAACCTTGGGCCTTTCCCCCCATTTTTCTTTTTAAAAAAGGTGGTTCTCCATACAAATGTTGCCTACCATAATATTTGATTGACGCTTTATTTCCTTCAAATCCTTCCTCAAAGTTTACCTCAGTATCTTTGAAATACAGACAGTCCTCGACTTACAGCAGTTTGTTTAGTAACTGTTCAAAGTTACAAAGGCACTGAAAATAGTGACTTACCATTTTTCACACATATGACCATTGCAGCAACCCATGGTCATGTGATTTACATTCAGATGCTTAGACAACTGACTCATATTTATGACGGTTGCTTGATGGTGTTCAGGAGTCATGTGATTCCCTTTTGCAACCTTCTGACAAGCAAAGTCAATGGAGAAACCAGATTAACTTAACAACCATGTTCTTAATTTAACAACTGCAGTGATTTACTTAAGAAATGTGGCATGAACAGGCGTAAAATGGGGCAAAACTCACAACAAATTTCTCACTTAACATACACTTTGGCCTCAATGGTGGTCATAAGTTAAGGCTATCTGTAATCATCTAGCTTCAATACCCAATTGAACTTAAATGTGTAACAAAGCTTAGCTTTCTTCCCCACCCCCCGACCCCTTTTATCTTACTTTCATAGCCCTTTCTATATATTTTAAATTACAGGGCGGGGCATAACCTTTTCCTAGGGGGTCACAGCAACACTTGTAATAACAACACAAATAATTCATACACCATTCGAAAGCCCATCAAAAACTGAGTTTATTGACACGATTTAATAGTCAGTATGACCACCATTAGCCCTTCGAACAGCATTCAAACGAGGTGGATAAGAACACAACAAATCTTCAAACAGTTCCGTTCGATTTTCCAGATTTTTCAACACAGTTTCCAAATTCATTCTCAAAGTTTCAACTGAAACAAATTTAACATTTAATAGCTCATTCAATTCAGTTTTTTATGGGCTTTAAAATGAGGTGTCGCGGAAGTTGTAAACTGCTGTCGATCTTGCTGTGACCCCCTAGGAAAAGGTTATGCCCCGCCCTCTGGAAAATCTGGAAAATCGAACGGAACTGTTTGAAGATTTGTTGTGTTCTTATCCACCTCGTTTGAATGCTGTTCGAAGGGCTAATGGTGGTCATACTGACTATTAAATCGTGTCAATAAACTCAGTTTTTGATGGGCTTTCGAATGGTGTATGAATTATTTGTGTTGTTATTACAAGTGTTGCTGTGACCCCCTAGGAAAAGGTTATGCCCCGCCCTGTATTACTGTAATGCGCTCTACTTGGGACTGCCCCTGAAAAGTGTTCAGAGACTACAATTAGTCCAGAATGCAGCTGCGCAAGCGATATTGGGTGTACCAAGGTACACCCATATTACACCTATCCTCCATGAGCTGCACTGGCTTCCCATTGGTCTCCGAGCACGATTCAAGGTGCTGGTTATCACCTTTAAAGCCCTACATGGCCTAGGACCCGGATACCTACGAGACCGTCTCCTGCCGCATACCTCCCTAAGACCAATAAGATCCCACAGGATGAGCCTTCTCCGGGTGCCTTCAGCTGGACAATGCTGGCTGGCGACGCCTCGGAGTAGGGCCTTCTCTGTTGCCGCTCCAGCCCTATGGAATGAGCTACACCCAGAGATCTGGACCCTACCCACTCTCATGGCCTTCCGTAAAGCTATTAAAACCTGGCTTTTCTGGCAGGCCTGGGACTGTTGACCTCTTAATTGAGGCCCAGCCCCCCTTTGATTGGGTGCATGTTGTGTGTTTTTTTTCTTAATCTTGTTGTATGTTATTGTTTTAATCCTTTTTAATATTTTTCATTTCTGTAAGCCGCCCGGAGTCCTACGGGATTGGGCGGCCTATAAATTCAATAAATGAAATGAAATGATTATTAAATCATAGAGTTAGAAGGGAGTTTAGGGGTTACCCCGTACAATCCATTGCTCAGTACAGGATCCACTAAAGCATCTCTGATGAACGCCTACCCAGCCCTTGTTTAAAGAACGTTTGGTAAAGGAGAACTCACAAGTTCATGTAATTGCTTATTCCAATGATTGACAACTCAGACATCAGAAAGATTTCTCCTGATGTCGAGCCCGAACATCCTTCCTTGTAATTTTAACCCAGCAGTTCTGACTCTTTCCTCTGGAGCCAGAAAGAATAGATCCACTCCCTCTCTTACATAACAGTGCTTCACATATTTGAAGTCTGTCATATTATCTCCTCTTTTCTGTAGGCTAAATATACCCATTTTCTGAAGGCTAAACATACCCCTTTCCTTTAACCAGTTCACTTCTAGCCTACATGATCTGTGTTGTCCAGACTTGGATAGTCTCTAGATGAGGTCTGTCAAGAGCAGTTTGTTTATTTATTGTTTATTGTTTATTATTAAATTTGCATGCTGCTTGACTCTGGGTCTCTTGGCTCCTGTCATCTCACTCCAAAATGGCATTTGCTTTTTTAGCAGCTGCAAAACACTGCCGGCTCAACTTAATTCATGGTTGAAAAGCATCCATAGGCTTCTTGCATATGCTGTTGCCAAGACTCTATCTTGTATTTCTGCCTTAATTTTTCCCACTTAGAATTTTATATTCCTCTCTGTTAAATTTTACCCTCTTCATTTCAGCCTGCTGTTGGGTTTTTCTATATTTTCTTAAATCCCCCGCCGCCACAAACCCATTCAAACTGGAGAGTGTTTTCTTGTATTCTTAAAATGGCTTTTACTGTACTGTTTTGCCCATGGAAATCCCCCAATGCATCAGAAGCCTTCCATGAAAGGAAGGAAAACTTTTATTCCAAGATATCATATAGTTGAAATTCTTGAGAATTCTTGATCCAGTCAACCTAGTCATATTTGACTAAATGTCCTGATTCGTACTATAAAACTAGCATTATTCATTCGCACAAACTGGTTAAGACACTCCATTTTGGAGGACAGAGTTCTTGCTTATTGTTGCCAAAAAGGACATGGTAACCCATTAAGATTGGCACCAGAAGAGTCCTAAGCTCTTCCGCAGCCAGTTTGCTACTGATCAAGCAAGCCAAAGTAGATATGAAAATAAAAGGGAAAAACAGAAGGAGGAAAAGCAGTGTTATATAAAAATTAGAAATGCACTCTCTCTCTCTGATTTCCCATCCCTTTTAGCATCATCACCTCCTGACCTTGAGCTGACCTTGAAGACAGTCTTACTGCATCCAACATCACCCTCCTTTTCCCAACAAGACCATAGAAAGTTGAGAAAGAAAGGGAAAAAAAACCACAGCTTCCTGCTGCCCCCCAGCTGTCATGTCACTCCTACAAAAGCCCATGAGAAGAAAAACACTGTCATGCTCTGAGCAGTTATTGAGGAAGAAAAGCTATTGCAAAATTGACAGTCTTCTCTAGTACCTGAAGCCCTACGCATAGGTCCTGCTTGGTCCAGCACAGAATTGCAGATAGAGTGCAGTAGATACCTGCTCCCCCCTGGTATAATGGTGTTTGGAAAGTTGTTTATTTACATTTGGGGATACAGTATATAACATGTTTGTGCAGTATAGCAGGTTGAAAGAGAATATTTTAACCCCAAGGAAGGCAGAGACTGTCTACGTTTACAATTATCCCTTGCTAATGTGACTAGAGTCGGGTGTTTGCCAAATACATTGATCCTGTCAATACGTCAATTTATAGTGTGTTAACTTACCCTATGTATAGCAAGATGAAAAACTCATTTCACCATATTTCCTGTGTTGCAATTCTTTCAAACCCAGCTTCTGTCTATCAGTTCTCCTCCAATATGGTTACTTACATTTAATTGTACGAACTGTTGTAACCAAAAACCAGAATCTACAAATAACAAAGATAGAATTATTCAGTGCAGTTACTTTTTTCCCCCCTTTACTGAGGCTACATCAAATTATTAATGTAAGGCCTGTCATTAAAATGCTTCATTTTATCACTTTATTAGTTTATTTTGCAGCAGTATGTATTTTAATAAATATATATACTGTATATTGTATTTATTTCTCCTTATTTTTAGTAAAGATATCATGTGTGGCCTTTTGTCTAAGTATGCTAATATTTTTAAAAGGCAGCAGGTTTTTAATATAAAGAAGATTCTCCATCTGGGTTTTGTAACTGATTTCTGGAACGTATGTTTTTCATTCAATGTACAATAGTCCAATGGTACAACTTAATGAAAGGTTCTGTGTTTCATTTCAACCTGATGAGTCTGATCTGGTTTATTTCTTGTATTTGCTGCTTTGGGATGCCTCTATACAACACATGTGAACCATGAAATGCAAAGTTTTTGTTTCCGAAATCTGGGAATTTCAATTTTGGAGAATCCCAGACTTCTAGGTATGAAGTTAAGCATGTTATAGGGACCCAGACAGAATGTTCCATAAACGAATAAAGGGAAAAATTGGTAAATAATTAAATGTTTTCCTTTATTTTATTAGTCCATAACTATACCAGCAAATTACAGATCCTGGGATCTTGAGAAAACTGTTATTTTGGGCAGCTTGTATCTTACCCTTTTTCCTGCATCTCAGAAAAGTGGGGTTGGCGGATTGTTCTTTTTTTAAATATAAAATGAGTTCTTCAATTGAGTATGCAAAAATCTCATTGCAGTATTTATTCCAAACCTGCACACATAATGTTCAGTCAAGGGGAAAACAGCAAAAAACAGTTGTTGATGGACTTAGTGAAGAACTGGATTAAATAAGCATTAGTCTACTGAAGCTGATTACAGGAATATGAAAATGCAGTATCTTAATGGTACATATTTTCATGTGGCAGTTCAGTTGCCTTTCATTTTGCAGCTAATATGTCTATTCTTATGAGTCATTTACTTCTTTAATTACCTTTTGCAGGCAAGGCACCATGGTATATTAATGTGAATGATTTTTACTGCCAGTTTATCATACAATGCCCCAGAAGTTGAAAGGCGTAATTGACTTGGAAGAGCAGCTCATGAAGGAAACAATATTTAGTTGACAGTTTTTCTTGTACTCTCTGTTGACGTTTATGAGTTTACACTATGCTAAAGGAGTAATAAACACAATTTTCTTTCAATAACAGGAAAGAGTTGCTTCTAAAATACATTGTGGAAAAACACATTTGTTCATTTCTTGAATAATACAGAAGAACGTGTTCCCTGTGACGAGACATATATGATTGTCAATTGAATTAAATTTCACAAGATGCATTTATAGCCCGCCTTGGAGCATTAGACAATATTAGGATGCATATGAATCAGATCAACGTAATGAATATTTGAATTATATACAAATTTGGTTAAATCATCTTTAAATCTTAGTGCTAGATTGTTCAGCAGTTTCTTTTCTTCAAAAGACAATGTTTAACAACAGAATGCTGAAAGAATGGAGTATGTACAAAGGCGAGCAACCATTTTTAAAAGAGTTCTTTGTAAAGCTAATGCGATTTGATTTTTTTCTGTTTAAATTGTTGACTTGTCTTAACTTTGACTAAAGTTAAGATTTATGATCACATCAACTTAATTTGCACTCCAAAATGTTCTTCTAGATGGAGAGGACAGGAACGGATAGCAAATTCTACCTTCAAAGGGGGAAGGTGAAAAAGCACTCAGATCTGTAATTCATCTCTGACAGAGCTTGCTCCTTGTAAGTTGGAGAGCCAGTTTGGTGTAGTGGTTAAGGTGCTGGCCTTAAAATAAGGAAACTGAGTTCAAGTTCTGCCTTAGGCATGAAAACAGACTAGGTGACTTTGGACCAGTCATTTTCTCTCACTTCAACTCACTTAACAGTTGTGGGGAAAATAGGAGGAGGAACAGGTATTAGGAATGTTTATCACCTTGAGTTACTTCTAAAGTAATAACGGGCAGGGTAGGATGAGGCAAATGTTCTGGATTCAAATCCCAACACAATCTCCAAGCTTCCTAGATAACTATATTCAATTTCACTCTTAGCTTGATTTACGTTCAGAGTAGTTGTAAACATAAAACAGTTTATAAAAGGCAACCTGTCTAGGTGATACCATGCTGAGTTCCTTGAAGAAAGGTGAGATATAAGCATGAAAAGTAAATAAGAGGAGCATTTCTAAGCCTCTCTCTTTTCCTCAGGGAATTATCATTGTCTGTCTTGAGACTGGGCCAAGGAGCCTTCCACCTTGCTTGCTTCATACTCATGGCAGCTCTCACTTTAAGGTCTGGGAGCCTTGTTCCAGATCTTATCCCTGTAGCTACTCCCAGCTCCTGTGAAATGCGAGCTGTTTAGCTTGCATAGTCAGCACCACATGGGATGTTGATCAAAAAGGAAATTGACTTTCCCAAGAATGCTTCCCACATTCCTGTTTGCAGGCTACTGCATTGGACACTGAGTACAGAAGCTACAGTCTTATAAATCCTCAGGGAAGCAAACAGTTGGACAGTTCCTGTGAGAGTTCACCCAGTGGACAAGGTACAACTGTGATGAATCATTACATCTCATTTTAATTAAGAGGAAGGCTCCAACTGTCTCTTTGCCCGGTTTGAAACAAGAACCGAGCCTATCCCCTCCCTTCTTTTCTCTGCCTGCATTTTCTTATGAGTTTGCCAAGGCTTCTTGTGCTGGGTGAGAGGGAGTTAAACTTTTCACAGCTTTTTGTAATTGTTTGCAGTTCAGCCCTGTGCAACATAATGAAAGTTTTTTAGCCATCTGTTGTTAAGCTGGCGGTGACCAAGGCCAGCCTATCCAAATAAAGTTTGGGTCCTGTTGTAAACGGAACCTGTCAGTTTAGCATAGCTTAGCTGACCTCCTCAGTGCGTAGGGCAGCCTGTGGTACCAGGCACCGTCTCTGTGTATTGCTTAGAAAGGAACTATTTGGAAGGACCCTGTTTACTTTTTCCACTTAGTGTTCCTCCCACCGGCTTGAGCTAGTTTATACTAAATCTTTAAACTGACAGTGTTTTTTTTTTCAGTGCCGAACTCTTTCAGTTGCCAAAAAGAGGAAAAAGAGAGGGAGGGAGGGAGGGAGCGAGGGAGGAAGAGAGAGAGAGAGAGAGAAAAAAGGATTTAAAAAAAACTATAAGGGAAGGAAAAAAAGGAAAAACAATCTTCAGTCATTATGAATAATATGGCCAACTCTATGTTTGTTTCTTCTTTATATGTGTGTTGGCATTGATTACAAAGAGTCAAAATACTTTCCAAAGTCATAGGTTGTTTTCTGAGTTACAATTGTTTGCAAAAGTATGTTTCCCATTTTCTACACTGTTTAAAACCCTTTCAGCAATTTCAGATTGCACTTGACTAATATGTTACTTTTGGCATTGGCACATGGTCTATACAAAAGAATTATTAATATTTAGCAATGAATTCTGATTGTGGATAACAGCTGGGCGTTGGATTTTCCCACTATTTTTGAAGGAGGCCAGGGCCAAATCATTTATTAAAAATAATAAGTGGGTCAAAACATATACTATACTATACAAAGAATTAAATTAAATTAAATTGGTTGAATTTAATAGAGAAATAGATAAAAGTGGAAGAAAGATTCGAGGAGGAAGATAGACAGTTTACAAAATTTGAAATGATTATAAAAGAATGTGAGATGAATGAAGAATATATAGGTAAAGGAAGAATAGAGAAAATATATAGAATATTAACTGAATTAGAAGAGCAGGCAAAAGGTTTAAAATTAATTTGGGAATCAGATTTGGGAGAAATAAATGATCATGATTGGAAAAATATTTGGAATAGAAGATTATACAAGAATATGTCAGAGTTAAGGAAAATGGATATAAAGTGATATGGAGGTGGTACCTAACACCACATAAATTAAATCAAATAGATGGTAAATATACAAATATTTATTGGAGGTGCAAGAAAGAGGTTGGAACATATAAACATATGTGGTGGGATTGTGATAGTACACAAAAATATGGGACATGGTGTTTACAGAAATTAGAGCACTGTTGAATGTAAATCTAGAGATGTCACCAAGGATTACATTCTTGTTGCTGGTGGAAAAACAGGATATAAATGAAACAAAAAAGGAATTGATTTGATAATGGCAGCTAGATTAGTGATGGCTAAATATTGGGGACAAAATTGGGATATTCAAATGAATGAATGGTACAAATGAAATTTGGAGTATGGTAACAAATGATAAATTAACAACAGAAATTAAACTTAAAAAGGAATGATTAAAGTAAATAATTATAATGAAATATGGGGAATTTTATAAAAGCAGTGTTGATGGAAGGCAAAGGGAATAAACCTACTCAATAATATATGTTGTTTTGGAGGGTATAAGGGCACAATTGGAATATATTGTATATCTAAAAATATAAGGGGAGGAGGTCTCCAGGAAGTGGGGGGGGGTGCACTGTAATATGTGGGGTTTTTTTCCCTTTTTCTTTTGTCTTTCTTTTTTTGTATTTAGTTTTGTGTGTACTGTTTGTATTATTTGTGTTTTTTAAAAAATAAATAAAAAAGAATTCTGTAGAATATCTAAAGACGATACATTATGTTTTGTGTTTATTTAATATTTTACTATGAAGTTGCAAATTTTGTTGTGTGTACCTGAATTGGGAAGGCTCAGTCAAATTCCAATTTACATTATTAAAATAAATCCATCTTTCCCAAAGTTTCATTGTTTTCATTATTTGATTGTGTTAATTTTGGTTAATTTTTAGGGGAGCATGTACATTATGATTTTACTAAAGGAAGATATAATGGCAAAAGGTGTATGAACCTCCGATATAAAGCCTTTAAGATATTGGTAGTTTTATTTTCCATTCCTTTTCTAATTACTCAAATATGGCATTTGACTTTTTTCCAGCATTTGTGCATTGCATCAACAGTTTCAATTTTTTTTTCACAGCATCCCCATACTGTATCAGTCATTTTCATTTATCTGCTCACCACAATTCAACATATTTCATAAACATTTTGGGAAGTTAAGAATGTTGTCCTAGCATATACCACTTTATATTTGCCCTTATTGAATATTTGCCCATAGCATTTGAATTTAAATGCCTATTCATCCAGTTGAAGACATCTTTTTGGAATTATTTGGTATTCCATTTTGTTTGAACCACTCTAAATAACATGGTATGATCTATTTATTCCTCCTTTATACTCCATTCTTGAACCAATTGCCAGTCTTGTTTTTTTCCCATGAATGCTAAATGCTCAGGTTTTTTTGGGTGAAGAACTTTACAAAAGATTTTTTTATTGTTAAAGTCTTGGTACAATATACCGGTGTCTGCAATATCCCCCCTACTCACACATTTGTAGTTTTTTTTCCAGAAGTGTAATGTAAACAGCCTTAATATCATCATACAGTAGTCCTCAACTTATGACCACAATTGAGCCAAAACTTCTGTTGCTAAGTGAAATAGCAATAGCATTTACCATAGACTTAAATATCACTTTAGAGTGCTTTACAGCCCTCTCTAAGCGTTTTACAGTCAGCCTATTTGTTTCAAATATTTGTTAAGTGAGTTATGCCCCATTTTACAACCTTTCTTGCCACAGTTGTTCAGTGAATCACTGCAGTTATTAAATTAGTAAGACGGTTGTTAAATGAATCTGGTTTTCCCATTGGCTGTGCTTTCCAGAAGGTTACAAAATGTGATCACATGACCCCGGGACACTGCAACCATCATAAATATGAAGTGCCAAGTGTCTGAAGTTTGATCACATGACCATGGGGATGCTGCCAGGGTCGTAAATGTGAAAAAAATCATGTCATTTTTTTCAGTATTGTTATAACTTTGCATGGTCATAAAATGAACTGTTGTAAGTCAAGGACTACCTGTACTATACCAATTCTTCGGGAAACTTGCCTTTCTATATCTTTAATTGCTTTACTAATAGTGTGTCAGCAGCCCTGGAGGCCGTCTTTCTCTTTGGATCTTCAGGGCTGCCACATTTAGTGCATAGGCCTGCTATGGGAAAATGGGAGGGTGTGCATGGTAGAGATATATAGCCATAACAACATTATTTTCTCTGGGAGTCAAGGATGTTCAGCCTGCACCTGGAGTGGCTTGATTAGGAGGCATCTCCAGTTGGGACAGTGGATTGATTGGACCATGTGACGGACATGTGGGTGTAGGGGAAGGGACTTTGACTTTCCTTTGGGTTGGGAAACCCCGGAAGCTTTAAGTTTTGGGTTTTCCCAGATGTGCCAAATTGACATCTCTAGTAAAATGGAACTTTGAGGAAAGTCCTTCCTCTGAGTCTTTCTTAGTTGGGGATGTTACTTGGAACCCTGACATAGTGCTGTTCTCCAAGTTTGTCAGATTTATCCCAGGCCACTAACTAAAACCTGCAGTAATATATTTACAATAACCTGAATACCCAGAGTGCAAACACTCAGGTTTTTTATTATAGAAAATGAAATGAAGTGGTTGAGAAAAAAAATCCAATGATTCTTGTGAATCAAACACAAGGTTTTTTTGTAATAAAATCAAAGTTAAAATTCTTGCTTCTCTTTTATTTTATATTTCTCTCTGTGCTATCCCAGATAGATTATAGATGGCTCCAAAAAACAAAACAAAACAAGAAAACAATAAATATGACAAATACAATTATAAAACCCCACATAAATCTAATAAATATAACCAGTAGAATAATAGCAGTAGCATTCTTTTATATTTACTATGTCTGAAAAGACAGCAGAAGAGGAAGTGACTTTACACTATTGCTTAGTTTTCCAACATCCATTTAAAAATTATAAACATGAAAATTATGTTGCTTTCATATATATGTAAGCAGTGTTTCCTTTAGTTTTCCATAATAAGCAATGGGGGGGGAAATATCTCTTCCACTGACTGATTTCTTTTCAGAAGAAATATGAAACTCACTTGCAGTGCAGTTCTGACATGAGTGTCCCATATTTTACCCTTCCATATTTATTCAGAAAGTGGTGGCAGACCTTCATTTGGGCTACCTGTTCTTTTAAATTTATGCATTCTTTATTTCAAACCCTTCCAAGATAAGAGTTTCATCCCATTACATTGACCAATAGACCTCCTCTGGTTTTGGTGTATGCAAATGATGCAGTCATCCTGTTGTTCCTCAGGTAAGTCTGAGAAGATGTGATAGGACATTTAGAATCATAGGCTTGGAAGGGACCTTGGAGGACTTCTAATCCGACCCTATGCCAAAGGCAAGAGCCCTTGTACCATTCCAGACAAATACTTGTCCATTTTTTTCTTGAAAAGCAATGAAGTAACCAAAACTCTAAGAGGCAAGCTGATCTATTCCACTCTGACTGTCAGGATATTTCCCCTTAACTCCAGGTGGGATCTCTCTGTAACAAGCATTCACCCATTGCTTCTTGTCCTGCCCTTAGGTGCTTTGGATAATAAGTCAACCCCTTCATCTCTTTGACTGCTCCTCAAGTACTGGAAGATAGTTATCCCATCACCCCTAATCCTTCGCCTTCTATACTCTAGACATAACCAGTTCCCTTAACCATTCATCATACAGGTTAGCTTCCAGACCTTTATAATCTTTGTTGCTCTTTCTAGAGTCTCAGCATCTTTTCCGTCTTTTATTGCAGAAAGAATAGCTTTGTCATTGCTCATGGCAAAATCAAAATAGTAGAATTCTCAAGAACTCCTGTTATACAATGGCATTTCAAACAAACTAAAGAATAGAACAGAACAGAATAGAATAGAATAGAATGAGTTGGAAAGGACGTTGGAGGTCTTCTAGTCCACACCCCTGCTTAGGCAGGAAATCCTACACCATTATCTAATCTCTTCTTAAAAACTTTCAGTGTACTTCTGAATTTATAACTTCTGGAGGCAAGTTGTTCCACTGATTAATTGTTCTGTCAGGAAATTTCTCCTTAGTTCTAAGTTGCTTCTCGCCTTGATTAGTTTCCACCCATTGCTTCTTGTTCTACCCTCAGGTGCTTTGGAGAACAGTTTGACCCCCCTCCTCTTTGTGGCAACTCCTAAGATAGTGTGTCAGCATCCTGGAGCAAATGGAGAAGGGCCAAGTCAAACGTAAAAACTAGAGCAATCTTGTTTAACAAAAGTTAAATGAAACTCTGTTGTAGACCATACAAAATTTAGATCATTATTGAACAGTATTTTCTGTGAATTAAGAGAAGCTATGATGCTCAGAACTGAACAGAGGACTTGAGGTACAGTCTGGCCCATGCAGAAAAAAGTAAGAGTATCTCCTCATATTTGGAAGGGCTTCTCTTGTTCCAACCTAAAATATGATTGGGTTTTTTAGAAGTTATGTCACACTATTGTTTGATATTTAGCTTGCCATTGCCATTAGTACATATGTCGTGTGTATTAGTACCAGATTAGATACATTCCACTGTATGCATGGGCTTTAATTTCTTTTTTGTAAGTAAAGAACTTTGCATTCATAGTAATTAAATTTCTTCTGTTGCTTTCAGCCTGTTTCTGTAATCTATAAAGTTTATTTTAATTTTTTTTTCTGTACAATTATCTATTTCCACCCAGTTTTGTGTTAGTTACAAATGTGAAAACCATTTCCTCCAGCCTTCAGCTGAGTCAAACAGAAATGTTGCAGAATAGTAGACTAAGAGCCAGACCTTGTGTTACGGTATTTAATGCTTCATTGCAGTGTGATGAAGAATTGTTGACAAGTATTCTTTTAGTCTAGTTTTCAAGGCAGCTGTTGATCCATCAACATTCCATCCAATGTATACTTAACTAGTTTGCTAATCAGAATGTTATGGGGTACTTTGTCAAATACTTTGTAAGATATATTATGTTTGTAATAGTCCCACAATCTACAAGAAAGTCAAAACAACCTAAAACACACACAGCCCCTCCCCCTTTCCTCTTTCTCTCATTCTTATTCTTATTTTATACTTATTTTTCTGCTTGGCAAAACTATGTTGATTTCTAGTATTATCTGCATCATCATTAGCTAAAAAAAATCAAACCTTGTTTTCCATATCAATGACTACAAATCCTTCTAGTAATTGATACCAAGTTACAGAGCCACAGTTGCACTGGAAGGCAGTACTGCAGTCTAATTCTGCCAACTGCCAGCAGTTCGATTCTCACCAGCTCAAAGTTGACTCAGCCTTCCATCCTTCCAAGGTCAGTAAAATGAGGACCCAGATTGTAGGGGACAATATCTGACTCTGTAAATTGCTTAAAGAGGGTTGTAAAGCACTGTGAAACAATAAGTGCTATTATCTGTGATTTCATATATTCTTCAGGATTGTAATAAATAATAGGTACAAGTTTGATATACAGTAACAGATGCAAATTTGTGCATCAGGCTAGAAACCAGAAGACTGTGAATTGTAGTCCTGCCTTAGGCATGAAAGGTGGCTGGGTTACCTTGGGCCAATCACTCATGCTCTCAAAGTAATAAAGGAGGGAAGATTTTTTAAGAATTCAAATATGTTTGGGCCAAATAATGATCAATAATTTTGTTTGGGGCTCCAAGATGGCCCTAGAAGTTTGAACTGACTGAAAAATCAGTAGTAATTCCTTGATGATATGTCTTTGAAGTTCAAGAGGAATTGTCTTCAACCAGCTTTTCTTAGGAACAATAATGTCCTTCCTAACAGTTGCTTAAAGTCTCTTCGGAGTAGGTTTTTTGGAATGAGATTATTATTGAGCTGAAGTATGTATATAATTCATGTGGAAAAGCATAAGGCACAGCTATATAGAACCACATAATCTACTAATGTTGAGAATTTTTGTAATAATTTGATAGAATTATTGGCAAACATTTCTTCAGATTATCATTCTGAGTGGATCTGAATGGAATGCTGCTATTGCTGAAAATTACAGTCTTAGTTTATGGAATGTACTTTTATTTAACTGCTGGATAATTTCACTAGATTCCACTTATACTACCTGGAATTTAGGAATCTATAACTTCTAGATATGTTGAAGCAGGAATTACTCAAATCTTAAAATTCAGGGTGGCTGTAAAATTATTCCTATTCAGTTGGACTGTATGGTACATTTTGATGGAAGGTCATATAGTTGCTGTTTCTTTGGTCAGTTTTAGCTTTCACTGCTGTTAAGCCCAAGTTGTATAGATAGTGTGGTGATTTTTTAGAATTGAATGACAGAATTGGGAGGGACCTTGTAGGTCATCTAGTCCAACCCTCTACTGAAGCAGGAGACCCTACATCATTTCTGACAGATGGCTGTCCAGTCTCTTCTTGAAAGCTTCCATCGAGGAAGCTCCCACAACCTCTGAAGGCAAGCTGTTCCATTGGTTGATTGTTCTTGCTGTCAGAAAATTTCCATCCATTATTCCTTGTCTGGTCTTCAGGTGCTTTGGAAAATAGGTTGACCCCATCCTCTCTGTGGCCCTCAAATATTGGAACACTTCTATCATGTCATTCCTGGTCCTTCTCTTCATTCGATTAGCCATATCCAGTTCTTCATATGTTTTAGCCTCCAGTCCCCTAATCATCTCTGTTGCTCTTTTCTGCACACTTTATAGAGTCTCAATATCTTTTTATAGTGTGGTGAATAAAACTGAATGCAATATTTTAGGAGTGCTATTAGTACCCCACATGACCTTGATTGATCCTTCTCTTAATACAATTTAGTCCTGTATTCAGGATCTGTAATTTCTATTGTGTTTGATATGAAATTAGAAACATCAAGAGTTGCTGTGCATTTTGAATGTTGATTTATATTTTGCATGACTATATCACGTGTTCTGCATGGAGCACCTAACCAATTTATCTAAAAAAAACCTAAGGTAAGACCTATTTAACATTTGAAAGGAGAGACAAACAGAGAGAGGGGGGAGGACAGGGAGGGAGAGAGAGTGGGGAGAAAGAAAGAAGGAAGGAAAGAAAGAAAGAAGACAATGCAAAATGCTTCCATATTGTTGTCAGGAAATTAATCAAGCAAGTCTGTGAAGTTGCTAATAGTCAAGATTCGCTCTGAGATGACTTTATATTTTTAATGGATGTCATAAGTTTTAGGTTTTTGAAAACTAGCACCAAGCAAGTTCTTTTTAAAAGATCAAAGTACTACCTCTTTTGTCTCATAGAGCCTTGACAGATAAGGTGCCTTTGATGGTTTGAAGGGATGAGATCTCAGATCAGGTACATAACAATTTGGCCTGCTTCTACAAACATAATTAATGTTGGTATTTGTACCATTGTCTTTTAAAATGAATAGAAATTATATTTTCTTACTTTTTATATATGTGGTCTTTTAAGGAGTCACCTACTCACAGGTTTTTTGTGTTTGGTTTTTGTTTTGGCTGGCTGTACAAAACTCTTTAGATAGCTTTACTATCTATTAAACTCAGAGTTGTTATGTAAAGGTTCCTCTGTTGTTCTTGGGTCTCTTCAGTGGCCAGAGGGATCCGATTTCTCCTGCTTACACATCTTCAAGCAATTAGTGCTATTAGCTTGAAACTATTTCACACTCAAGGTCCATGGTGACATTCAAGTCCACAAGATCTCTACTGATTAAAAGGGAAAGAAGAAGCTTATTGAGAATGCAGACTGTTCACCACCCATCACTATGATCTCTCTCTCTCTCCTCCTTCCTCCCCCTTTCTCTCTCACACACATATATCCATTCTGTTTGTGTATGCGTGTGTGTGTGTGTGTGTGTGTGTGTGTATTATACAGAATTATCCCATAGCCATTATCTGACAGAATCTATCTAGCTAGCTATCTATCCATCCATCTCTATCTTTATATCTATCTATCTATCTATCTATCATCTATCTATCTATCTATCTATCTATCTATCTATCTATCTATCTATCTATCTATCTATCATCTTACAATGGTACCTAGATTAATACTCAGGTACTGAGGTTGTTGCTGCTTCTAATTTAAAGAAGGACTTAAGATCATTGTACTTTTTCAGTCAAAGGTTTCAGGTCCATTGGTAACTTTTGAAAGTATTTTTTTAAAATAAGATTGAAGATTAGCAATGACCTTCAAAAAGATGAAGCTAGTATAGTTTAAAGATAAATAATCAGCCTAGTTCATTAGATAGCCACAATGCATGACAGAAGGTGACTTTCTTGTAATAGTAATGGAATTCAGATTATTTTTTGCATATTTCATATCTTCATGAGAGAAAGAGTGCTACTCCATAAAATGGGAATTTGGGGTGATTATGTTCCATAGGAGCAACTACTATGGTTTAAATGCTGTCACCATATCAGCAGTGGTTGTCATACTGCCTGTAACTGCAGAAGGTCTGGCCTGGTTGTAAATCTTTTAAAAACAAACTTGCAAACACTATAGGGGTGGCATGTATCCAGCTGCCAATAAAGGAACCAAGAGTGGCACAAGGAGTACTGATGGTGCAACCAACAACAGTAGGCTGCTGGTAAACCAAGCAGATAGCCTCAGTGGTACTAAATTAGGTAACCTCTAGATGGCAGCAACGATATGATGAAAACTTTGATTCTTTGCTGCCATCAAGTGGTCATGCAGTTGCCTGCAGATCTGAAAACTAGTGTTGATGCAATCTGACAGGCTGCTTCATCCCTGAGATAACAACCAGAGCCATCATTGCTGTTGTTTGTCCCTAGAAGACAGTGTCATATATATGCAAGAGCCATAGATTAGAACAGATCTATTCTTGCAAACGCACTCAATCTCTGTATGGGGTTGGCATAGTGCAGTGTTCCTTAATTTTGGCAACTTTAAGGTGTGCCAATTTCAGTTCCTAGGAATTAAAGTTGCCATGGCTGAGAAGCACTGGCATACAGGTAGTCCTCAACTTATGAACACCGTTGGGACCAAAATTTCCATTTTCTAAGCAAGGTGGTTGCTCAGTAGGTTGCGCCAGTTTTGCGAACTTTTTTGCCATGATTGTTTAAGCAGGTCATTAACAGTTGTTAAATGAAACATGTGGTTGTTAAGTAAATCTGGCTTTCCCCCATTGGTTTTGCATGTTGGAAAACGGGAAGATTGAAAACAAGTCTTTGGGACCTGTGACTCTTACAAATGCATGTCAGTTGCAAAGAACCCAAATTTTGATTGCCTGACTGTGGAAACACTGCAACAGTCGTAAGTGCCAAGACCAGTCATAAGTCACTTTTTTCAGTGCAGTTGTAACTTCTAATGGTCGCTAAACAGTTGTAAGATGATGAGTACCTGTAGTAAGTCCCAGTTGAGAGGTTTCCTTAAGTCCCCCAACAGCTGTTCTTAGATCCCTAAGCCTGAAAATACTCCAATACTTTGGCCACCTAATGGGAAGGAAGGTCTCACTGGAGAAGAGCCTAATGCTGGGAAAGATTGAGGGCAAAAGAAGGAGGGCAAAAGAATGAGGTGGAGTCACCGAAGCAGTAGGCATGAGCTTAAATGGACTCCAGAGGATGGTAGAGGACAGGAAGGCCTGGAGGAACATTGTCCAAGGGTCGGACATTTCTTCGCAACTAACAGCAACAACAAGCCTGCAAAATTTAAACCTTCATCATTGTTTTAGCACAGTTATTCTCTTACTTTATTATGCAAGGCTGATTTTAAAAGCTATTCTTACTACAAAAGAATATCTTCCTTTGCTGTCCCAGAGGGTATTCTTAATCAGGAATAACCACAGGCTAAATTATAATGTAGAAGTCTGCTGCCCTTTTGCTAAGGCTGTCTGCTCATCCTGTGTTTGTTAACAAACACTTCTAAGCACAAAATTGTTGGAGAAATGCTTTTTTCATTATTTTCAGCAACTTCAATTAAAGTAAGAGGCTTATGGGGAAAGAAGTAGGAATTAAAAATGTATGGATTTTCCCCAGCAAAGTTTTAGTGATCATTCCCACATAAGCGTTTTCTCCTTTGGTGTTAACTGTCTCAGAGATAGGCCAATTTAAGTAATATCCTCCAACAAACATTGGTCTTTCAACAGTGAAAAGGGAGCCCAGCAGCTAATCAGATTTCTAAGCAATTTTCAAGAAATGGAACTCTTAAGGCTCTGTAAATGTAAATGGGTGGAAATTCCAAGAGATTTGCTGATTAATAAATGCTAGCAGACCTCAGTATTACTGGTTACCATATTAAGGTATAATCCAGAATTACAGGTAGTCCTCCACTTACGACCACAATTGAGCTCAAAATTTCTATGACTGAGCAAAACTGTCAAGTGAATTTGGCCCCATTTTATAAATTTCTTGCAACAGTTGTTAAGTGAATCATTACAGTTGTTAATTTAGTACAGGGGTGTCAAACTCACGGTGTCACATCATGTGACATATTGTGACTTTTCCCCCCTTCACTAAAACGGGGGTGGGCATGGCCACCACGTGACACATCTGGCCTGTTGGCCTTGAGTTTTACAATTCTGATTTAGTAACATGGTTATTAAACGAATCAGGCTTCCAATTGACTTTGCTTGTGAGAAGGTCTCAAAAGAGGATAATATGACCCCAGGACACTGCGACCGTCATAAATATAAGGCAGTTGCCAAGCATCTGAATTTTTATTATATGACTGTGGGGATGCTGCAACAGTCCTAAGTGTGTCTATGGAGATTCTTCCATCATCCAGGTCATGGTTGTCTCAGAGGTGCTTTTTCAAAACAAAAAAACCAACCAACCCATTGTCCAGTTGCCTTTTGAGAAAGCATCTTTGGTTATTAGTGTGAAAAACAGTCATAAGTCACTTTTTTCAGTGCCATTGTAACTTTGAATGGTCCCTAAATGAATTGTTGTAAATAGAGATCTACCTGTATTACTCTGAACTGTGAGTCTCTTTGGAGCAAAAGCATGCCTTGTTGTATTTGGGGTGGCCTCCTGTATGACTACAGACTTTTCGGTTGCAGAAAACTCCTTCCTAATATCTGTAACCAAAAAGTGAAGCACCACAGACGCACTGTTCAGTTTAAAATATTTTTGCTTAGCCTGCCTAATTGAGAAGCCTAATTAAAAGATTAAGTGGTGAGGACTGCTGAGTTAGTCCAGCCTTTTTTTTTTTTTAATAGGAAACCCTCAACTTCCTCCACTTTGCATATCGGGAGGAGAAAAACGATAGTGCTTTAAAGAAAAAGTGATGCCTCTTTAAAGCAGATATTTCCCATTCTTCCCCCTCCCTTCCCGCCCCTTCCCACAGCTGCCTAGACTTTCTGTTTCTGTGATCTGCCTTTTGAATGGTTTTTGTGGCTGATCAGTTCCACCTAATGTGTCTCTTGATTTCTGCTATTGTAATACTCAGACGACATGCTGTTCTCTTCATTTTTATAAGCTTTAGATGCTCCTGCCTGTCATACTCTGCCAGTTTATCTTCAGCGTCTGGATTTGCTTTCAGACTTGCATGTCTATCAAGCTGCTGTTGCTTTGAATGTGAGATCAAAAGAAGATGAATTCCAATGTTAAAAAAAAAAATCCTCATAGGAAGAAAAGATTGGGTCCTGTGTAAACTGACAGCTCCCAATGAGTTATTTTAGGTAGCATTAGCACCTAGAATGACAGACAAGTCCAGGAGTTACATGCTAAATAACAAATATCAGAGATTGTAGCTCATTTTGCAATAGCAATACATTTTCTAGAGGAATCATTTTTTTTAAAAAAGGGAAAACTACTGTTGCTGGTTGTTCCACCGCTCAACGCTTTATAAGCCATCTTCAAGTGTCAGCTCCAGTTTATTTGCCTTGTCAATATCTCTGTCATTTCTCTTAGATGTCAAGAGAGCAGGACTTTAATAATTGAGGCTGAGGAAGGGGAGCAGGAGAGATGGCTAACGGAAGACAGTTTACTTAGTCATTTGGATTTAAATAGGTATTTTGCTTTGGTGATGGGGAATGTAAGAAAAAGAATGAATCTGGGGGAAGATATTGAAAGCACACTCCTGAGAACTTCGATGCGAAGTCTGATTTATTTGAAAGGGGAAAAATGTTATGAAGGAATTTGAATAATTGCTGTGAAGTCTGGCCAACCTTAACAGACATTTATTGACATAAGTGCGTGGGTACCACGAAGAGTGTGAAAAACAAGCTTTCCAAAACTATGTACAAATAAAAGGATTTGCCTAGCTAAGATGCATTTGCCGTTATTTCAGCTAGTTATGTATGATTTTAAGCATGCAGCCATCTGCTTTAATAGGGTAGAATTAATATAATTTTTTGGCGTGTTAAGCACAACTTTGAAATTACCTGCAAGCTCCAGTTGACTTGGAGATGGGGGGGAAAATTGCTTAAATTCTTGTGGTTTCTTTGTCGTTTCATAAAAGCAGACGTTGCTACTGTGGAGGCAAGCCTCCCGTTGTTGCCTACAAAGGGCAGTGCTCCAATGTGTTTTCCCTTCAGTGTGTGCTTCAGCTGCACAGCACTTCCTGTTTATTCAAACATCTTTTTACCATTCTTCAACCCCCTGCTTCAGACAAACAGCCAGGACACATCTTCGGCAAGAAGACGGCAAACTAGAGATTAACAGTAAGCGCTTGCTCTGTGAAACGAAACTCTTTATATTGTCTTTTGAAATATCCAGGGGAGGGGAAGAGGACACAATGTAAGGCTGCAAGGAACTTTTATCCGACTATCTTGCTTGCAATTGTAGGAGGTTTTAATTGCTGGGGCTTTAAAGCAAATAAGATGTTTACTGCCTTGTGAATGAAAACAAGATGGATTGTAAACTGGTTTCTGCTAACTTTTTCCTTCTTTTGGTGTGTGTGTGTGTGTGTGTGTTTGTGTGTGTGTGTGTTGTCTTGCTTTTGAAGTATATATCCCAGGAAGTTTCATGTTATCGCTTACTTAGGGAGTCATGCCGTTCATTTATTGTGTGTTTATGTGTGCGAATGTGTACACACGTTTAAGTGAATGAGAGCGAGCCAGCAACCATTGTCCTATCATTGTCTCAAATTCAGGAAGAACAGCAGCAAAGAAAGACAAAAGAAAAAAGAAAAAAATAAGGAGAAAGGAGCGTGAACGAGCCTTTGCCTTGTGGCTATTTCCATTTCTGAATCAGTCTTGTTAATATTTGTAGAAAACAAATGCTAATGAAATGCTGGCTACTGATTGGGTGCTGTCTCTTTCATTTATAACTGTTGTCCCAGTACTGCAACAAGCAGAAGGGAAGGAATGAGGGAAGGAAAACTTATTTGCAAGTAGTTTACTTTCACATCAAAGACTACTCTTCAGATTTGGAGTATTTGATTTAATACCAGAAGCTAATGCTTACAACAGATGCTACGTTTCAGTAGAACTTGTTTGTGTCCCTTAACACATATTGTATTTTTTGTTGGCATTTTATGATATTCCTCAAGGAAAGTCCTCTTAATGCAGGTTGATACCTACCTTTTTATTTAATGGTTTAAAGCGGTCTCATCAGAGCCCTAGAGTGAAAGTGGAAATGGGTAATATATAATAAGAAACAGCATCCTTAAAAAAGCTACTATGAAATCCATGATATGCTAAATGTTTTAAGAAGGCAATGTTTTAGAACAAATTCATATTTATGAACAACTGCAGGTGCAGCACACATTTAAGAATATGTGTGCGCATTTGTGAAGGATGTGGGAGGGGTGGCTGATTTTCAGAAATATGCCATTGGGAAAAATAACAATGTTGGCAATTGCTTGAGGACAGTTTATTTAACTGAAAGATTAATTGCATAGAGAAGATGGAAAGGGTGACTATAGTTATTTACTCAGATGCTAGTGTAGGTGTAGGCCTGCAAAGCTCACTGTGGGAACAGTGGTCTGTTGCCTTTCCTAGTATATCAGTCTGTTTGATGACCATCAGATTTCCCAGCTCTCTGATTCTGTTTTCTTTTTCTTTTTCTGGAGAGCAAGCTTGATTATTTATCAGAAGGAAAAGGGAGTAGCTCAAGTAAATAAACATGTGGCCAAGCCCTTGTTTTCTTTGTGACCCTAAGAAATTCACGGAAATAATAAAAGCATTGTGTTTTTATTTATTTATTTTTTGTAAAAGAAAGAAAGAAACATTATGTGTTGATTTAATTTGAAGGGAGAAAAGTTTCAGTGTTTTTTTTTTCAGTGTTCCAGGGCTTCGGCTTTCTAAAAATTTACAAGGTTCTCGGGCAAAAATTAATCTGCCGCTTTGTTTACTCTTCCATTGGAATGTTTCCATAGATAACATTGCCAACTGCTTGGAACTTGAACTGGATTGATTACAATAAGGCTTGTTTCTCTACCTCCTATGAAAATGTCACTTTCTTCTTTTAACTCATCAGCTAGGTGCTGGCCTAAATGAGGATCTTTGTGGTCTTGTGGAAGGGGCGGAGTACTGATTTTTTGGAGCAAAATATCCATAGGGTACTTATGCTTTCACCCACCCACCTCAAAACCAACTGTTCTCAGTGAACATGTGGCGTTTGCAACCATGTTAAAGCATTTTTTTTTGACATGGTTCCTATGAATATTATTATACAAACTTCTGTTTTTAATGATATCTCAGGAGAATATAAGAAGGAAAAATCTTATGAACTAAATTAGTACCAAGAAAGGAAAGTATATATGGCAAAGTTAGTAGGAGCAATGTTGTATGTTTTACTGATTTCACTGAGTTACAAAAAAAGGTACAAAATGATTTTTATATTGGATATATGGATAACTAAATAGATTTGTTTAAGAATCTTACGTTATCTCTCGGATGTCACCATTGCATTAGTCTATAACATTAAATGATTAGCTTCATTCTTCTGGTAGAACCATATTGAAATGCTATAAGAAGTTTTAATAGGTTACTTTTGTCCTATTCCAGCTACCAACTTTAGCAAACAATTTATGAATCTGAGCTAACAATGTGTTATAATATTACTATGGATCCTGCTGGGAACAGATTTCTTTAACATATACTCTATAAAGGGCGAATGAACAGCAGGAATAAAGTCCAGCTAGCATTCATTCTTTTTTTCTGAAAACATTCAATTTATTTTTAATATATATGAGGTAGGCAGAATTCATAGCTTTTACAGCTGTTCGTTACAAAAATGTCCTACCTACTGAAAGCAATATAAGCTCTTCACAGAGGCCGTGTGTCTCTTTTGTATGATTTTCCTGGACTGACTGTGTCACCCATACGGCATCATCTAATAACATAGTCATTCCAGGAAGTGCTGGGAAGAAACAGCCTTTATAGATGCCTCCACATTACTATGAACATTGGCAGTTTTGTTATTCAGAAAAAAAGGATAACACCTTTATATCCAAAAATAAGTGCAACCTTGTGCAACTCTGTTTAATAACCAAATGGTATATCAGGTTTTTTATCACATAACCACAGGGACTCTGCAATGTGTATAAATCATTTAACCCAGTTGTAACTACAAGTGAGAGGAATATCTTTATTGGTAGTAAAGTGAAGTTAATATGGGCTGAGGAACTTTGTAGAATCCTTTGGTTTTTATTATGGTCTCCTGTACTATGAGACAGGAATGACTCTTTTATTGGGACAGCTTTGTCACTGTGTAAATTATGTCACTTTATCATAATTTGTGGATCAGATCAATCTAATATAACATCCAGTTTCTTTTATTAGCCAACCTGATGCCCTTAAAATGGCAACAACAGTAGGAAAGAACAAGAGGGGAACTGATTGCCTTGTCCTACTTTTGTCTCCTAGCAACTTATATTCAGTGGTATACTGTTTATAAAACTGGAGTTTTACAAACAATATACTTCATGTAGCTGCAAAGATTAATGTGACTTATCTAATCTTCTTTTAAAAAGTCTAGAAACCAATTTCTCCCAGTGAAATACAGTTAGTTTGTCAGTTAGTTATTGGATGACTTCACCTATCATTAAAGAGAGAAAAAGAAACTTCTCTTTTTCTTCACACCACCATTGTGTTATCAACATCAATTATTTTCCTTTTCAAACTCCTCCAGAACCCAGTTTCACTGAACTATTTTTGTCTTCACCAGTTGTTAAATGAAAAGTAATACTCCTTTTCTACTTGCTAATTGGTCCTTGTGCTATGTTTACTGCACAGGTTCATATTCTGCTATAAGACTCTGATGTGAAGAGAGTTATTGGTGACATTCAGTAGATAAAAGAAAACAGATGTCAAAAAGGTTGACTTGATGAAATTTTATGTACAAAAGGAGGATTTTAGATATATTATAGTTGTCAACATAGTACTAACAGACTTACTTCTTTGCAAATGTATCTACCTGAGATCTACCTAAGGAACGTTTCCGGCTTTAGGGCTGGTGCTCATCTCTGTTTTTAAGCCACAGAGCCAGCACTGTCCAAAGACATCTCCATGGTCATGGGGCCAGCATGACTCAACACCAAAGGTGCATGGAGCGCTATTACCTTCCCACCAAAGTGGTCCCTATTTTTCTACTTGTTGTGAAGTTCCCAGAAGACGACAATACAAGTGTTAACTTCTATTGTTTTACGTGCTTTCAAACTGCTAGGCTGGCAGAAGCTGGGGCAAGTAATAGGAGCTCACCCCATTATGTGGCGCTAGGGATTTGAACTGCTGAACTGCCGACCTTCAAGTCGACAAGCTCAGCGTCTTAGCCACTGATCCACCATGTCCCCTATGCATCTACCTACTCATACCCAAAATGAGTTAGTCTATGCCATTCCATGAGGAATGTTTACGGCCTTAAATATTCATAAAAAGCCCATCAATTTTTTTTTAAAAGAAGGGATTCTTTTTGAATGGATTGCATCACCCTAGTCTATAAAAATAAGCCGTTTGCAGTGACTAAAAACGTGACCTCATTTCTCATCTACAGTTTATGTGCTAAAAGAGACAGAGAGCTTACTTGAAAGCTCTTGATGCAACAGTTGACAAGCTGGATTAGAGGACAGAAGTCAGCATAATAAGAGTTGGTGACCATTAAGACTGAATGGAGATCTGACAGCTAATTTCATAAAGACCCTCTAAAATCACACACTGTCTTAGAGGATGGGAGGGTGGGTAGACAAGCCCAACGCTAGCCAACTTGCTTTCTTTTCAGTGCTCTTCCTCTTTCTTGTCTAGCTCCAGAGAAGTAATAACTGTTGATTAGCCTTTAGAATTACAGGGCAAGCAGTTGAATTTTGGGTCAAGGGTGAGCTGAAATTCTCTGAAGCAGCTGGAGAAGGTGAGAGTTAAACTGAACAATTGAAAAAACGACATGGATTGACCTTGTACTAAAGGTTACTATTAGCACTCCCCCAGTCTTTTCTACAAACATTAAGTTTAAGATGGAGAAAGGATAATATCCTCTTCTTGTGCTTTGATGAGGTGTTGTCAGCTCTCTGTGGTTTAATTTCATTATATACTCAGTGGCTCTAAATACCAGAAGTCCTGACTGTGCATGTGCCTGTAGCATCTTGGAACCCATGCAAAGTACCAAAAGGTACCACATCAACTCAGATTGTAAAAATTTAACAAAAATTGCCACCCATTCCTTTACTTTTAATTTTGAGCATCTGTTTCTCCCCCACCCACACCCTCTTTTGGCTCCAGCATCTGAATGCAATGCTCCACTAGGTTAAACAATATACAGTGCTTGTTTCTTTACAACTCCCATCATTGCCGGCACAGGCATGACCTTTGGGGACCATCTAGGCTGGCATCTTGGGAACTGTAGTCCAGTGTGTCTTGAAGGTAGAAGGTTGGGGAAATGACATTGTACTTTTCAGGATCTTTGTTTGATAATGAGCCAAAATAAAATATAAATGTGGATGCCAAGGAACGTTATAGGTATGTTATTAGAGCTTACATTTCATTGAATCTGTTACTCTGGTATCTGTGTATGGATCTCAGATGAAAATTGCTCATGACAGTGCTGCTTTTATGCCAGGTAGATCCTCTCTTTCATACTGAAAATTGTCTTTGTTCAGATATTTATAGTGTCTTTTAGAGTAGTATGTCAAAGTAGAAATAGAAACAGAACAGTCTGGATCTTTGCTAAAAAAAAATATGAGGCTTCCTTTGCTTATTATAGTTACTGGTCACTGTTCTTTTTTAATTAATAGTTGATCATATTTTCTAACCTGTGGAACTAAATAAATTCAAGAATACCATGTAATCAGCTTCAGCTTTAGCATCTCAGTGAACATATGCCGAAAGATGCTTCCCTCCCTTTTTCCATGTAGGAATCTTCCATAGGACTATTTCTTTCTTCTTTTACATTGATGAAGTCTTTACTCTTCCCACTGTTAACACCTACGCATGTACTGAACATCTCCAAGGAGACCAGGAAACCCTTGAGTCCAGCAATGGTGAATCCTCCAATGAGGCAGCAAGCAAGGGACACGTCCTTGAGGCATGTAAGCTTCCAGCTGTCCTCTTACAGGCATTAATTTCCTTCTGGCTCCTACAAGCAGGCTTTCTCCTTCATATCTGAAATGTTGGTGAGTCCTTTAGCTTCCTTGGAGTGAGCTGCGTAGGAATACACTTCATGAATCTCTTTGTTCTTTTCTCCAGTCTCCAGGTTTTATCACCTGCTACATACTCAAAAATTCCAAATGTATCTTCAGCTGTGGCACTGGCATCCCAACTCCTTTTATAGTTTCTCTTGCCACTGTTTCTTAGATCCGGCTATTGCTGATTTATTATATGGGGGGGGGTGCATTATCCCCCTGTAAACTAGGCAGGGACCTTGAATATATAGCATTCCAGTTCTTGTTTGCATTGTAAAGATAGTGCTTGTGTTGTGCTTTGACTGTTTTCATAACAGTCAAAGAGTGGATTGAATACTGAACAGCCAAAGTCACTGTTTAACAGACTTTACTTAAATATGTAAATGAATATGAGGTTATTCGAAATAACAAGGTCAATAACCTCATTAACATCACGGGCAAAAGCCAATAGCATAGATATGCAATTATTGTCTAACTCTAGTAAAAAAAAAAGTTTAATTTTTTTAATGTTAAAAGGAGTCCAGTGTCCATAGAAATACAGACTTTCCCAGTTCATTTATTTATCTTTAACATAGACAAAGTAGCAGCAAAGCAAAAAGGGTAAATGTGAGAAACTATGATCATTGGTTCACCTCCTGATCTCTTCCTAGAGATCAGGAAGAAATCAAATGTATGAACATGGCTGAACAGCACTTTTTCCAGAGTTTGCCAAGGAACAGTGATACTGTTATTTTAAATATCAGTTTCTCTGTGAGATGTTGAATGTATGTTCTTTGTGATGGCTTTAAAAGGAGGCTATTGATGTCTCGTTATAACGTGAAACAGTGACAAAATGATCTCACCAACAATTTCTATGTCAAACTGATTCTTCGCATCAGATTTTAGAATGAATGTATGTGTGTATGTATGTATGTGTGTGTGTGTATGTATATGTGTGTGTGTGTGTGTGTGTATGTATGTATGTATGTATGTATGTATGTATGTATGTATGTATGTATATGCTGGTCTTGTTGTATTTGGGTCTTTTCCTGTGTAAGATTGAGATTGTCTTGGCAACGTTTTGGCTCACTCGCTATCTTCAGGCTGGATTTTGGGCTGAAGATGGTGAGTGAAACCTCGCCGAAACGTTGCCAAGACAATCTCAATCTTACACGGGAAAAGACCCAAATACAACAAGACCAGCATACCTACACCCATGAAATACACACACACACACACACACACACACACACACACACACACACACACACACACACACACATTCAGGGGTGTAGGTATGCTGGTCTTGTTGTATTTGGGTCTTTTCCCGTGTAAGATTGAGATATATATATGAATATATATTATACACACACACACGCCAACTGACATGCTGTATTATAAAAATTCCATTCTTTTTTTTTCCCCAGTGCATTGGGATAATACTGAATTCCTTGAACAATAGGATGATAGCATTGAGAGTTGATTGAGATCATCATTATAATTCAGGTGTTTTGGCTTTGCTAAACTGCTGTTGGAATTTTATTGAGTAATTGCTGTGGGTTAATTATGTGTTGATATTAAATGGATATTATATTTTTTTTCCATTTCATTAATTTTTTGTCCATTTCTGTTATTTCCTTTTGGCTGTGTTTAATTTATTTTAATCATCACAATTTATGTAAGTCCTTTTCTGACCAGCACTGTTTTTTCCTGTTAGTGTTCTTCTTGTTGTTTGTATATTGTTAATGTAAAAAAATAACAATAAAAAACAACCTATTTCATAGACTAACCCCCCATTCTCCAAAAAGAGAGTAACTTCTAGGCCAACCTAATGGTGTTTCTTTGATGGGTTATCTCTGAAGGCATATACATACATAATGGCTGCATTCACATAGCATCTCAAATAAAAAAAAAACATGTTAATCAAACATAATTGCTGTGTTCATAGAAGTGGTTAAATCCTTATGAAGGCTTCACTTGATGGCTTCTTCATGCAACATGATCTATCAGGAAAAAAAATATAGTCCACCCTATTTTAGCCAAGCCTAGCCTCTTATGATGGAGGTGGTGGCTCAGTGGTTAAGATGCTGAGCTTGTTGATCAGAAAGGTCGACAGTTCGGCGGTTCGAATCCCTAGTGCCACGTGACAGAGTGAGCTCCCGTTACTTGTCCCAGCTTCTGCCAATCTAGCAGTTCAAAAGCATGTAAAAATGCAAGTAGAACAATAGGAACCACCTTTGGTGGGAAGTTCCGTGCTCCTTCGGCGTTTAGTCATGCCGGCCACATGACCACGGAGACGTCTTCGGACAGCACTGGCTCTTCAGCTTTGAAACGGAGATGAGCACTGCCCCCTAGAGTCAGGAACGACTAGCACATATGTGCAAGCGGAACCTTTACCTTTACTTTTCTAGCCTGTAATGAACAGAATAATAGAGTTAGAAGGCACCTTGAAGGTCTCATAGTCCAACCATCTGCTCAAGCTGGAAATGAGCATTTTGTTAAGTTAGATAGAACTAATTTACTTTATATATTTCCTCAGGCTCTTCAGGTAGCAAGACAACTTCTGTTACAGCAACAGCAGCAGCAGCAACAACAACAACAACAGCAGCAGCAGCAGCATCAACAACAACAACAAGTTAGTGGGCTAAAGTCTCCCAAGAGGAATGACAAACAGCCAGCCCTTCAGGTAAGAAATGTTATTTTTTTTAAACAGATTTGACTTGCTTGAATAAGATATGTTAAAAGGATGCAAATGGTATAAATAGTTGGAAGATTTTTTTAAATGTTTAACTTTGTTTTTGTTGATGTTCGTGACTTAAAGATGTTTGACAGCATGGTTGTGGTAGTGGAAATGAATCAGGGCTGCAAAGTCTTGAATTTTTCATCAATAAATCAAAGAACTTGTGAGGAACATGAAAAGAGCTTGGAAAGATTCAGGCAGGTATAAGATTCTGTTCTTTACGTTCCATGTAGAGCTGAAATATCACCACTCTTTGAAATCTTAAAGAGCCTCTGTCAGATAGTATAGAAAACAATAAATGGTTATATGGTCTGAATCAGAATAAGGCAGCTTCCTATGAAGGAGATTCAAAGGCAGCTTCCTATGAAGGAGATCATCAAAGGAGATCATTTCTGAAAGAAAGACCATCCAACATACACTGTTGATATGTGATATTCTGAAAAGTGGTGTATTAATTGTTCTCTTAATAAAAGGTTTGGAAAGAATAGAGAGTGTTTGGAATAAGGGCATATGACAAACCATAATCCAGAAACCACTGTTGTTTTGAAACAGAATTGTGAAATGCTATTATAAACTCATGAGACAATTTTCCAGTGAGATGATGTTTTTGCTTGGAAACTTCCAAATATTTATTATGTTTGTGAACTTTATATATTTTCAGCTGAATACTCAATATCTGTTGAGCAGTCTTTGTAGGAAACAATTTAAATTGTTTAATTCCATATTGTTATAAATCAAATCATGGGCCAATACGCTATTACGTTGGTTCAAAAAAGATAGCTGCATTAAGTAGGCGATTTGCTGTTTCGGTTTACATTTTCGAGGAAAGGTGAGTGATGTTAGTTGAATTTGGCTCAGTCAATTCAGTTTGTTTTGGTATTACTAACAGGTTCTTTCTATGAAATGGGCTGCTTTTCTTTCTAAATATTAGACGTATCCAGTGACAACAAAGATTCTAATAATCTCTCTACAGTTAACTCTAGAATCCCTTCAAAAGGCGTGAGATTAGGTACTCAGGGTTATGTGGTCTTCTGTGCTCAATATGACATTATTCAGAAACTTTCCTTCCTTGAAGTCTCCTCTGTTCACATGTTTTTGGATCATAGTCAAAGTTTATTACCAAAATGATGTGAAGTGCTTTTAGTGCTGTTTTCTTCAAAATATATAGTATATATCCAAACTCAGCACATAACATTCTATACACTGATTAGTTGTGTGGCTGATGAAACTGGAAGAGTAGGTTGCTGGCTAACAACCAGGAAGTAGCTAATATTTAGAGGGTTGGTTAGAATCCATGGGTTTGATCAAGCTTGACCTTGTGTTACTCCATTCTTTGGTTTATTGTATTTGGAAAGGAATAACTGTTTTGCTTTTTGGCAAATGCAAGTTGAAAACCATTACTATGGATGCTGAATGCTGAATCCATGCTCTTTTGCAAAAATCTCAAGAAAAAAATGTTATTTGGCCAATCCATATCTTAGCCATTTGCCTTTTAATAGACTCTTCTACTGGAGACATTTTAATGAGATAGTGTGCTGGCAAGGCCCAGTGTCAGGTACTAGAAGAAGTGCTTTGTTGTGCAGATGTCTTAAGAATTGCTCCAGAGGATGAAATATGACTGTGTTGACCTTTCAGCTATGAGCTTATTTGTCAGGATTCAAATAAGTTGAAAGGATCAAACCAAACAGTTTCCGCAGTCAGAGAGGGAATTGTGTTTCGGAGGTCAACAGCAAGGGCCACGTCACAGACTCCATAACATAGCCAATTGTTGGTACATATTAAAGTAGCGGAGCTGCTTCTGCAGTCAGAGACACAATTAAAATTCTAATTTATTAATGTATACGGAGAGCTGGTCCATCCTGTCACTCACTGATTCAAATGACTGCCCATTCTTTTTTCACCCTTGCTCCTTGAGCTTTCGCATCCTTAAACTTACTCTTGAATATAACAGAGCCTGGCAGCCCAGTGGCAAAATAAAGATGCAAGGTTTTTTTTAAAAAGGAAAAAAACAAAACTCTAAGCACGAACAATGAGTTGTTAAGAAAAACCATATAATGGAACAGAGATTCTACCTCATATTACTAGATAGTAAGTTGTATTAATAACACAGTTTGCTTCAACTTTGCCAATAGTCTGTTGTCATATTTGGTCTAAAGTTAGTGGCAAAATTTCAGTTTGATTTAGTCTTAAAACCAAAGTAGTTATTTTCCCCTATGAGCAAAATGTACTTAACGTGTTGCCCTTTCTTAAAAATATATATAATATTTTTCTTATCCTCCAGGCTAGGGCTAAAATGCCAGGAGCCCACTTGTTCAAGGTCAAAATCTTTTTCTCTGTCTTTCTCTCTGTGTGTCTCTCTTTGTCTGTCTGTCTCTCTCTCTCTCTCTATTGCTCTTCTTCCTTTTTTTTTTGTCTGAATCTGGTATTATTCTTGTTTATTTATTGTCTTTATAATGTTGTACGGCTAGCCCCCAGAGTCCTTCATGGTTGAGTGGCCTAAAACTGAAATAAATAAACAAATAACTCACAAAGCAATAATGTTTGCTGAGAGCCTTCTTGAGAGATAAAATTTGGGAGTTGTATTTCCTGTTGTTAAATGGATGCTACTAAATGTCATTTTTTCCCTAAAGTTTATAGTATGATTTTAGATCTTTACATCTCAGTCATGGGTATATTTCCTAGCCATGCTTCTGTTTGCTTGTAAGTTTGGAAAAAAACTAAAACATTATTCTTGATTGGGAAATGTTTGTTAGGATGTGTAAGACAACTTTCTGAGAGTTCTTGCCCCTGTACCTCTGAACAGGAAAGTTGGACCATTTAGATAGATAGATAGATACACACACACACACAGACACACACACACACACACACAATAATTTATGGTCACTAAAGGATATTGAAAAGTGAGGTCTCACTCTGTCTAATTTAATATTAGTAGGACATTGAGCAAATGGGCAAAACCTCAAGCATACAATTGAATAATTTCTCACATTCCTAACATTTTACTTCCTGATTGAAATTGTCAGAACAGTATATATATCAGTGCTATGGCTATATCTCCATTGAGTCTGACATCATAAAATCTGCTTTAATATCTTCTGATAAAGAAGATAAGCTTGACCTTGTTTGCTGTTGGAAATAACATTCCATCACATTTAATATACTTTATTAGTATTTTCTTAAGAGGTGACTTGTTCTTATGGTTTGCTCTTCATCCAAATCAATATTTAGTAATTAATATATAACTAGCATATATACTTTTGTATATTATTTGCCTCTGATGTCAGAGAGTAATATTATTTGGTACACAATAATGTGGAATTAATTTATTTTAATATTAATTTTAATATCCAGAAGTTGGAAAGATAAAGAAAGAAAAAACTGCAAAAACAAAGTTAATAAAAAATATGAACTTTATGTACATGCTAATTCTTCTCAAGGAAGGCTTATAGAAGTGGGAACAATTATTTTACTAGTTTGGTTTATCCTTGACATTTAAATTTTCACCTGGCCCTTATTTATGTCTGCAATACCAATTGCCTGAGTGCAGGAAATTCAATAAATGGCTTAAAATAGGAAGAAAACTCATACAGGAGAAATAATAACTATTTAGATCTTTAAAAGCTGACTGACTGCTTTTAGATACACAAATATAAACATAAAAATACAGAGTTGGAATGGATTTTTTCTTCTTTTTCTTATATTTTTATTCCACCAATTTGAGAGTCAAGAAAAAAAACTTGCACTTCAAGGGAACATGAATGGAAAGAAAGGCTATAGAAAAGAAGGTGTTCTGGCCTAGGCTTCCCAAAAGCATGGAGCAAACTCCTTGTCTCGACAAAAAACCCCTTTTATTAATTTACTGTGAATTCTGCTCATTCATATCCAGCAAAGTTTTCAAGGGAGAATTTACAGTCACAGACCTTATCTGGCTTGGAGAATTGACAGGGCAATATCTGTAAAACTTGGCAAGGAGTCTTGGAGAGTCACAAACCAATTAAGTGAACTAATTGTCTCCTGCAAACTCCACTCCCCTTTCGCTCTTCTTTTATTTCCTCTGGGAGGGGCCATTCATTGTCTACCTGTGGACTTACTCCTAAGTCAATCCCTGCTCTTTAGCTGTTTCCTTTGTCTGGCAACTCTGGGCATCCGCACACTAGGAACAGGCTCCAGCTATTCGTCTGCCTCATTGATGTCTGCCTCTGAAAGCAGCTGTTAACTGGCTTAAGGCTCTGGCCCCCTTCTCTGCCTCTGACACAGAGCCCTCATAAGAGCCTTCCCCAGACTCCAGGACTGGCCCATCTTCCTCCCGAACCTCCTCACTGTCCCAATCTGCTCCACTGGCAGGCCACGACAGAAGGAAAGACTAGAGAATAACCCAAATAAAGTAAACTTTAAATGAGCATTTGTACCTAATTTGAATCAGTATATTCTTCCATAATGCTGAAGTGACAAGGAGTTTATTGATACCTGCTACACAACTGCAATTGTCTTGTAAGGGGAGGGAGGCATTGAAGTTTGTTGGGGAGGAAGAACCTCAAGATATGCCATCAGAAGTTAGTTTTGGCAGGAACGAACAGGCCATCCCTCTAGAATAATAAGAGAACAAAGCAAGCAGAAAGAACATGCTTTTCAGAGCCACGGAGTGCTCAAATAAGGGAATCAAGCAGAGTTCTTGCCCTATCAACAAACCAGGAATACCATCCAACAGCACTAGAACTTTAATGAGAAGAGGACATAAAAGAAGAGATAGAATAGAGTGCTTGAAAGCAAAACTTGTAGTGTTTTATGAAGGGCCACACCCTTGCAGAGTCACTGTTTATAGTCTGGCCCCAAGGAATGAACATTGAGGCAATCACACTCGTGTTTTTAATAAAAATTGAGTGATCAAGCAAAGCCTGATATCATGTGGCTAGAAAAATTACAAAAGAAATTTGCGAGCAAATGAAAGTACTTCACCAGCATTACTTAATTCATTAGAAATTCAGTTTGCTACCTCACTATCAGATAAAATTGTGTGGTTACGAAGTACAAAATTTAAACAGGGAATTGAACAGAACATTGCTGCAAGCATTGAAGATTTTCAGAAACAATGTAGAAGTCAAGATAATTGAAAGGAAAGATCTGAAACTCATGTCCTCAAAACCTTTCATTTCTTTTGAAAATGTATAAATGACATTTCACTATAAAGTTGGGTTTCTGGTAGCAATTAAAAAAAATCAAGAAAAAGAGTTATATCTACAACAGCCTATGGTTGCATGTACTGGAAATTTAGGAACAGATTATTTTGCTACTTATAAGTAAATTTTTTCCAGCCTATCATGCAAAAAACATATACTGGTGAAAACCAAACTTGTACATCAAACCTAGTCTTTAAAAAATAGTTAAAATGTAATGTAGTTGAAGAATGCAGACTGGGGAATAGGACCAGGTGGAAAAACCATTGAATTGCCTCGAGAAATCAGTTTAATTACTTTAAAAATCAAAACAATTCATTAATTAATGGAAACATTACAAAATGCTTTCAAACGTTGCTCCCATTTTTAAAAAACATTGCAATCAGTTACTTGTAAGCACTGAGTTGTCACCTTAAAGTTAGGGTGTCAAACTCAAGGCCAAGGGGCAAGATCCAGCTTGCGCGGTGCTTGGATCTGCCCTCAGGGCCACCCTGAAAACAGAGAAGGACTGGCCCGCAATGCCCCTGCCAGCGAAAACAGAGCCTAAGAGGGCCGCATGTGAGTCCTTCCAAGCTCTGTTTTCACTGGAAGAGGGTTGCAGGAAGCCGTCGCAGCCGAAAATGGAGCTAGGGAGCCCGTTTTCTCTGGCAGAGTGCTCGGGCTACTAAAGGGGCCCCTGACACAAATGGTTGTACCCACCCTGACCATGCCCACTCCACCCCACCACCCTGAGATCAAACACAACCCTGATGTGGCCCTCAATGTAATCGAGTTTGATACCCCTGCCTTAAAGTATAAGTAGGTTCATGTGGATATTGGTGGCACTTCAAATTCAACCGATGCAGATGAATACGTTCAATTATGAAAGTACATGCACTAGTAATCCTATTTTTTTACTGTTCTTTTTCTTGAGTTGTAATTGGTTCTTTTTGCTCATACAAATACTATCCCTTTCTTTTACTGAAGAAATTCCAGGACAAAATGACAGTAGAATTTCCTTCCCTTCCTGCCAAAAAGATGAAACCAATTCCATATAAGTGTTTTTTCTCTGGCTACTAGATGTATCAGTCTGATCATTTTTTGTCAGGTGTGGGTCCACAACTGGCTGACTAACAAGTTGGAGAATAGTTATCCGGAAGGTCCTGCAATAATTTTATCAATATTTTTCATATTAATCTAGATAACAGGATTGGATTGCTTATCAGTTTGTGGATTAGACTAAATTGGGAGGTCAACACCGAGAATAACCAAACAAGATTGCAATCTAATATGGAAGGTTTAGAAAACTGGACTGAGAGGAACAAGATGTCTCTCAAGAGAAAAAAAAATAAAAATTGTTATATTTAAGGAGAAAAAATTGGGGATGTATACAAGATGGCGGATTAAAGATTTGGAAAGAGGTCTTAGGTATGGTCATTAACACCATGCTGAACATGTGTCAACAATCTGAGAATGGCTGGTAGATTGGCTAACAGAATTCTGGTCTGTATTAGAAGAAGCATTTTATCACTGACTTATAGGTGGAATTAAAAAGCAGAGATGGAAAAAAGAGAAACTGATGGAAATTATGGACTTAAAAATGAATGAGGATGACATTGAAAAACATATGTAAATAACAAATTAAATGAATACTCTGGATTATTGATTTATACTTGATTTACAAGAGGGTGTTGATGGGGTTGCTATGCTTGAAGTACAAAAAGGGCCTGACAAAGATGATCAGATGAATTTTTAGAGAAGAGACAAAGAGAGCATGAGAAGGCATGTGCTAGAATTTTATTTGAGGAATAAAGATCATTTACAGAAGGAAGGAAGAATACAGAATTGGCTTACTTGATCAAAATTAAAATAATAGGTTGCTATTCTACGATCCTGTAATAATCTTCCTAGGAGGTAGCAACCTCAAAGGTAGAGAGTAGATATGGCTAGAGTATGTTTTTTTTTAAAAACTTCATCATTTGAAGGATAACTGTAGTTTGAACTAAATATTGTTTCCCAAATTCTGGAGACCTCATAAGATTCCCGTGGCAATTCTTTCTCCAACCACTGGATGGAGCATATTATTTATCATCTATCAACTGGGATATGTTCTTCCTAGGATCTACACCAGGGGTAGTCAACGTTTTTATATACCTACCACCCACTTTTGTATCTCTGTTAGTAATAAAATTTTCTAACCGCCCACCGGTTCCACAGTAATGGTGATTCTTAAAGTAGGGAAGTCAATTAAATTTTAAAAAGGAAAGTGCTTCAATATCGGACAAAACCCATACCGCCCACCATGAAAGCTGGAACGCCCACTAGTGGGCGGTAGGGACCAGGTTGACTACCACTGATCTATACATCCACAACGTAGAAGTAGAAGCTTCGTCTATTCTGTCTATGTTCTGCAACAACTAGAATTTCAACTATCACTTTCTTTGTTGATATCTCATGGAGTGAAGGTTTAATGAAGTGCAATCACCTTACTTTCCAGTATTTTAGATGGATAGCAATATTTAACAATAAAAAAAGATTCAATTTTTTTCTAGTAAATTTATAAGCTTTATAGTAAATACTATATCTGGAGTATATTATTTGGCTGTTGGTTGGTATATTGGATATGATTTAATTTATGCCAATTGTATATTATTATAACTTCTTAAGTCAATATTTAAAATTTCCTAAAACTGAAGAAGATAAAAATTCACCCCATATCAAATTAACCTCACTGTTTTGAAAGCCTCTAATAAAAATTATTAGTATTCATAAAGTGGTTAAATGAACATTTCTGAATGTGATTAGAAACTGATTTTGGCTGGTTTAGTCTCCTTATGAGACATTCCGCTCTGCTGAGTGCTAAGTTGTCTCTTTTGGGCCCTGATGCTCAAAACACAGGAGGTTGTTTTACAGTCTCCTCATGAGGAGCTGCCATTCAGAGCACTCTTGGGCGATCTCCCATTCTGTCCTCTGGAGAGATTTGAAGGACCGATATACTTTACTGTCTTTTGTTCTTCACATGTTATGGAGACATCTTCAATCAGCCACAACTCACAACTGAAGCTAGGTGCAATTTAATTAAACTTTAAATTGCTAAATTATTTAAAATTATTATGGATAGAACAACAATTTTTGGAACAGTAGTGAGGCACACTGATAACACTTTGGGGGTCACTTCTGTGTGTAAAATTGCATATTGTGCATATGCAGATAGGTCAGTTCAGGGGTAGGTTTCAACCGGTTCGCGGCGGTCCCCGCGAACCGGTTAGTCGGCGAACCCGGAAGTAAGTAACTTCCGGGAACGGCGAAGGGCCCACCCACCCACCCACGCTCCTTACCGGTCTTTGAAGGCTTCTGCACTTCCACGCAGGCGTATGGCACATACGTGCACAAGGATGTGCACGGTTGGAACGGGATTAGCAACCCACCCCTGGGTCAGATGTAGGCAAGATAGCAAACTTAATAGCACTGTCAAAGCTGTCTTCTGTGATGCAATTAGGACAAACTCAACTGATTCACATGGTCCTTAGATTTTCTGTTTTTAGCATTTGATTTTGAAAGGCTCAGAGTTATTCCACTGAAACCCCACATTGTTTAAACAGAATCTGGCCAATACTGAATTACCTGAGGGTGATTTTAATAAGTAAATTTGTATCAAATTGTAATTATTGACAATTATCAACATTAAATGATTCCATGAAATTGACACTAAAATTAACTAAGTATTTTGCATAAAAAACATGTGAGCCTGAAACTTCCCTCGAAGTTTCCTTCACTTCTCTAGGGTGGAGGATATCCCACAAAGTCAGTCAGATACTGAGTTAGGCTTCATATAATATGGAAAGTTTTGAAAATGTATGAAAAACAGCTTAATAAAACAGTTTTTTTCTCAATGCAATGAGAAAGCAATTAATAACTGTGTGACTGTAAATTAAATAGGGGTTTACATCAATAGAATCACTCATTTTGGGCGCTGCTACTAGGTTTTTTTATGAGTCATATTCTAAGGATAGGTGTTAATCAACTTCTGAAGAATATTTTTTGCCACACCTTGAGCCATTGAGTGGGTGGCACACAAAGTTAACAAATAAATAAATTACTGTAGCAGGCATTGTTAAGGCAAATCACACCTGTTTTATCTGCTCTCACAAGAAGCTGCCTGTTGAGTTCCTGCATGAATGAGTGCTTTGTACTTGTTTCCTTCACTGCTGGAGCTTTCCCCTGATGAGTAACTTGCACAGACAGACTAATGTAATCTTGTTTGATGTAAATAATTCTCAGTCTTCCACATTACTATTGGAATCAAGCTAGGAGGACCAGCCAACTTACAAAATTCTAGAAGCATCATAATATCCAAAAATTATAACGAAGTTCAATAGAAAACCCAGCTTTAAAATGAAAATGGTATTGTGGTGATTGGAAAACACACAAACACACACACACACACACACACACACACACACACACAAACACAGAGGGAGGAAGGGAGGGGGGGAGAGAGAGGTGTTTCTCTGTGCATTTGTGTATTGCAGCTGACATTTACAATTCACTTTTGTATATCTATTATATTATAAACCTAGGTTATTTTTAAGTAAATTCATTTTGAATTGTATAAATACCAGATTGCTATTTATACAATTGTCCTACTCTAAGCATACCTTTGTATTCATTACAAAGAGTATAAAAGAAGAAAACAAATGAAACATACTTCGCTGGTCAGAAATGTTTAAATTGCTGACAAAATGACATCTGTAATTAAGAGTGCTTCTGCCATTTTTACCTAGTGGTTTACACCTACAGTGTTGAAAAAGAGAGTAACTCCCATCTTGCTAATTACCATTATCACTGAAATGGTAGGGTTTGAGTCATTAGTTCCATGTGCATTTAATTAGAGGAAGGCTGAAATTGGATTTAACTTATTACTTTTTCATGGATCACTTTCTTGTCATCACTTCAAATTGGATTGCAGCCCCAGGTAACTAATTATGAGAGCCACAGGATCAAGAGTGAAAAAAGGTAATTAAGAATAACACAGTTGGACCCTTGCTGATAGTCCACTTGTACTTTAGGAAAAAAATAGAGAATATTTTGCAGTATTATAGACTGCAGAGTTATGCAACATTACTGAGAATCATGGGAGCTTGACACCACCTATAGTGGTTTATATGATGTACAGCTGGGTTGAAGATCTTGTATCAACATGGTTCCACAACCAGTCCCTAATACCAAGATTAAACTTGTAAAAGCAACAGATTGGTGGTAGGCATGAGGCATTTCAGCATTCGTAGTCAAAAATCTTGATGAGTATACTTACATCAAAACTGTCAAAATTCATAACTGTTCTGTAATAATACATATATGGAAAAGATTTCCATCAGGAGATGGAGTTAGATAAGAGACAGCAGAGTCCATAACTGCATTGTGGGGAGAGGAAGAGGCTCAGAAAAGACCCTCCCTTGGATAGTAAAGGTGATTGTGTGAGATTTGTTCTTTCAGACTTGCAAAAATATGTTATTGTAGCTTTACAATGGCTGTGTTACCTTCTGGTCTACCTGGTAAGGCTGACAGTTCTCTGCTATACGGAATATAAATATGGAGGATATAGTCCTAGTCCATTGCAGTCCACTGATGCCTAAGGTATCATTGTGTAGTTGGTTCATTTTATATTTCGCTGTGTTGTGCTTTTTCATGTTTGTGCTTCTTAGACACTGTAATTCTGTCTGCAGCTTCAGATTTTATTTTCCTGCATGGCAACATCACCAACTAGACATCCTGAAGGCTTCAATTCAGTACTGCAAAAGATACTCAGCTTTTCCTCCTTAGGATATTGCATGCCATTTCAGAGGCCCATCATCTGGCATTATGTCATTCAGTCACTTCATATTTTCTATCCATGTTGTTTTCTTGGTCAAATACAGAGCATTGTAAAATTATCTCTGGTATGAAATGGTGCCTTTATGATTGTCATAGTTTGTTGTTACCTGTCAATCAACCTTTTATTACAATCAAAAGACCTGCAAAATACCGTATTTTCACGACCATAAGCCGCACTAAAAATCCTAAATTTTGATCCAAAATCGGCAGTGCGGCTTATAACCCGGTGCACTTTATATGTGGAAAAAGATCTCCCAGCTGCTTTGCTCCTCGCGACTGCAATAGATGTCCAGAGGCGGCTTTTGGGGCTGGTGGGGATTGGATTTCCGGCTCGGTGGCCCCTGTCGCTTCTGGACGTCTGTTACGGTTGTGGGGAGCCGAGGAGAGTGTGGGGGGGAGCGCGCGGCGGTTCTTGGCGCTCCGGGAGGCGGGAGAGGCGCGCGGTTTGGTTTCTCCTCCCTGGGCGTCGCGGCGGCGGCCCCGGGCGCGCCGATCCCCGTGTTTTTCGCATCGGGGCATGCTCTTGCAGCACGCCCCGATGCGAAAAACACAGAGATCGGGCAACGTCCAGGGAGGAGAAATCAAACCGCGCGCCTCTCCCGCCTCCCGGAGCGCCAAGAACCGTCGCGCGCTCCCCTCTACACTCTCCTCGGCTCCCCACAACGTCCAGAAGCGACAGGGGCCACCGAGCCGGAAATCCAATCCCCACCAGCCCCAAAAGCCGCTTCTGGACATCTGTGGCTCCCGGCGCTCCAGGAAGCACCGAAAGCAGCTGGGAGAGGCGCGCGGCTTGGTTTCTCCTCCCTGGACGCCGCAGCAGCAGCCCCAAACTCACCGATCCCAGTGCCTTTCGCATCGGGGCGCGCTGCAAGAGCATGCCCCGATGCGAAAAACACAGAGATCGGTGAGCCCGGGGCCGCCGCTGCGACGTCCAGGGAGGAGAAACCAAGCCGCGCGCCCCTCCCAGCCGCCCTCGGCGCCCCCCGGAGCGCCAAGAACCCTCGTGCCGCTCCTCGCGATGTCCAGAAGCGTCGGGAAATGTGCGGCTTATAACCCGGTGCGCTTTATATGTGGAAAAAGTTAAAAAAATTAACGTTAATTGATACTGCGGCTTTTAATCCGGTGCGGCTTTTGGTCGTGAAAATACGGTACCATTAAATAAAAAAAACAATATTAAAACAAAAAACTGAAAAAGGGATGAAAACAATAAATGGACAAATGTGGCAAACTAAATCTATTGCAATATAAAACACTGTAATAATGAGCGAGATGCCCATTAAAATTGGTTTGTGGCATTGGTTATCTCCTGATGGATTTTACATGCTATTGCACAGAACCTGGCCATTGTATATTACCATATTTTTCGGAGTATAAGACGCACCTTTTTCCTTCAAAAAAAAAAAAGAGGCTGAAAAACTGGGTGCGTCTTATATACTGAATACAGCATTTTTTGTCTTCTGAAACCCCACCCCCCTTCACCAAAATGGCTGTGCAGAGCCTGTAGGAGGCTGTCAGAGAGCTCCTGGGGGCTGGGGAGGGCAGAAATGAGTAAAAAAGAACCATTTTTGCTCAATTTTGTCCCCCTTCCACTAGGCCCCAGGAGTACTCTATAAGCCTCCTAAAGGCTATGCATGTAATTTTTTCACAAAAAAATGAGCCCATTTTTGTGAAAATGGGCCATTTTTTGCTCGGTTTTGTGGGGCCCCACCCCCCAGGAGACCTCTGCAAGCCCCCTAAAGACTATTCATGCCTCTTTTTTGTTTTTGGAGAAAAAAAACAGGCCCATTTTTCACAAAAATGGGCCATTTGGGGGAGATTTGCAGAATGCAATTTTTTTTTAAAAAAATGCCTCTTCAAACCTTGGTGCGTCTTATACTCTGAAAAATACAGTACTAGTAGGATAGCTATCTGAAGGCAGCAGCAAGATATTAAATTGTCCAGTGCACCTTAGATATTTCTGCAAAAATTGTGAAATATAACTAATATGAATGTCTATAGCAGGAGTGTCATTACGTGACAAATCACGACTTTCCCCCGTCACTAAAATGGAGCTGGCCATGGCTAGCATGTGACACATCCAGCCCGCGGGCCACAAGTTTGACATCCCTGGTCTATAGTATAGGCACTGAAAAAGTTCATTTACTGTTGCTTTTACGTGTCCAGAGTGCCAGGAACATTGTCTTTCTGCATAAGGGATCTTCCTATATTAGCCAAGGACAGCTGAGGGAAAGGTTTGACATTATGCCATGGCCGAGGTAGCGCAGTGGTTAGAGTACAGTACTGCAGCCACTCCAGCTGACTGTTAGCTGCAGTTTGGCGGTTCAAATCTCACCGGCTCAAGGTTGACTCAGCCTTCCATCATTCCGAGGTGGGTAAAATAAGGACCCAGACTGTGGGGGCAATATGCTGACTCTGTAAACCGCTTAGAGAGGGCTGAAAGCCCTATGAAGCAGTATATAATTCTAACTGCTATTGCTATAATGATTTGGTGCTTCAAGTTTTGTTAAGTTATATGGGAGGCAGAGTATGCATTTGGTTCAATGGTGATAAAGATTGGGAACTGGGCTACTTCCATTTAAGGCTGAGTCTGCTATTTAATGAGTGCTTGAACTGATTGTATCTCATACGGAACTGATTGTATCTCATACGGAACAGATGCCCTAGAGAGAAGTCCAAGGATGAAATTTTAGAATCATCTCTCATATTAGTAGGGGAAGGCCAAGAGGAAAAAGAGAAAGTCTAAGCCAGTAGCTTATGGTTATTTACATCTTAGCCTCTAAATTCATGAAGCCTATCTATAGTCTTGGGTTAGCATTAGAAACAAATTTGACTTGAAGGACCAATCTTAAGAATTTGGATTGAACAAATTGTAATGGTGCAAAATTGCAGAAGGGGGCACTGTAAAGAGGTTGGGCTATTGGCTTGGCTTCAAAGAATTTCTAGTGCTGCAGGAATGTAATAGCCATCTCAGTCTTGAGGAATTTAAGAATGACCAATGAGCTTCTCTGTACATTTTCAGCAATGTAGTCCCCATAGGATTCGCTATGGTTGCTAGAAAGTAGAACTACTCCCAGGTATTTGAAATAAGACGACTTGCTCAGTCTTGTAAACATCTATTCTCCAAAAATGATTGTCCAGCAAATGCCATAATTTTGGTTTCTTTTAGTTGACCTCTAACTGTTCTTCCTTGCAATTCTGTGCTAATGCTCCTTTAGGGTCAAGAGGTGCTTTTGAGAGTATTGCTGCATTGTCTGCATAGAGTAAAACAGAGATATGTCTTTCAGCTAGTTTTGGGAAGTGAAACTTCATATTGAGATAATGATCCACCATAGAGTTGAAACAAAAATTTAGTAAGAGGGAGGCCAATATGCAGCCCTGCTTTATGCCTTTGTCAGTTCCAGTGATGCTGTTAAGATGGTCCTGAGACTTAATTCTTACTTTGAGCATTCTATTTACTTCATATTAGGTGACGTAAACAACAGTCAATCAAGGAGGCTTTCAGTTTTCCCCATAGTTTGGTTCATGATATGAAATCAAAAGCTGCTTCGTGGTCTACGAAGGTGGCATAAAGAGCAATAGTGTTTCAGAGGAGCATTTTTCAATGAGATGTTGGAACTATAAGCACTAGTCGGTGATGGATTGTCCTTCCCTAAATCCAATTTGCTGTTCTGCAAATATGTTTTCTTCTTCCAGCCAATCCTGGAGTTTTCATTGTAGACGTCTTGCATAAAAGTTTGCTAATTGTGTTGCGGTTGATCAGTCTATAATTGGCAGAGTCATCCTTTCCTCCCTTTTTGTATATTGGTTATTATTTATTTATTTATTTATTTATATCCTGCCTTTTATTATTACAAATAACTCAAAGTGTCAAACATATCCAACACACATTCCACACAACAACAACCTAGTGGGATGAGTTGATTTGAGAGAGAGGAACTGGACCAACGTCACCCAGTGGGCTTCCATGGCTAACGTTAGCAATAGCACTTAGACTTATATACTGCTTTACAGTGCTTTACAGCCCTCTCTAAACGGTTTCAGAGTCAGCATATTGCCCTCAACAATTTTGGTCCTTATTTTACCCACCTCGGGAGGATGGAAGGCTGAGTCAACCTTGAGCCTGGTCAGATTTGAACTGCCAAATTGCAGATAGCTGGCTGTCAGCAGAAGTAGCCTGCAGTACTGCATTCTAACCACTGCGCCACCCTGACTAAACTAAAACTCATAATCTCCACTTTTTTTAATCTGGTAACTTAACCACTTACACCAATTAGTCTTATGACTATATCAAATAGATAGATAGATAGATAGATAGATAGATGATAGATAGATAGATGATAGATAGATAGAAGTTTATTTATATGCCGCCCTTTTCCCTGGGGGGACTCAGGGCGGCTCACAATCCAAAAGGGAGGGGGAGACAAACTTTTTAACATATAAGACAATACATAATTAAAAAACACAACATTCATACCATTCGGGCGGGTTACAGTCTTAGCCCCAGGCCTGACGGGATAGCCAGATTCTGAGGGCTGTGCGGAAGGTCTGGAGGGTGGTGAGGGTACGAATCTCCATGGGGAGATCGTTCCATAGGGTCGGAGCTACCACCGAGAAGGCTCTCCTCCGCGTAGTTGCCAGTCGGCATTGACCGGCAGATGGAACTCGGAGGAGGCCTAATCGATGAGATCTAATAGGTTGCGTGGAGGTAATTGGCAGTAGGCGGTCTCTCAAGTAAAATAAAAGTAAAATGTAGGATCTAATTCCAGAGTTAAATTAATGAAAAAAGATACAATAATTTTAAAAAAACATGTGGTAAATGCAAAGAATGAGCATTGTCACTAAAGTGGTTATCCAGCATTTTTTAATATAGCTGCTATCTGGTATATCTTCTTGCTGCTGTAGCTAGGCAGCTGGGATGACCTTCATGCCTTGGATGACTCTGTTAGGATTATATATTCTTAGTATACAACCTTGGGATTCTTTGCTCATCCCTTCCACAAACACCTCCCCTGCTATAATAAAGCAGCACAGCAGGACCTGATGAGGGTTAGATAGATAGTATTTATACTGATGAGAACTGTTCCAGAACACACAACCATAACTATCTCAATTCTAATAGAATTACTCTTAACCTGCAGCATTTATTTTCTCATTTTGATATATATCAGAGCAAAGGTACATTCAGTTTTACCCTTTTGGAACTTTCCATCTGATTCTTACTTGTTTGTTTGTATACTGCCTTTATTATTTTCACAAACAACCCAAAGTGGTGAACGTATTCAGCACATCTTCTTCCTCCCATTTCCCCCACAATAGCAATTCTGTGAGGTGAGTTGGGTTGAGAGAGAGTGACTGGCCAAAGTTACCCCACTGGCTTTCACGCTGTTTAGATATTCCAAGAAATGCTCATTTCTTTTATTGTTCACCTTCTGGAGTAAAAGATCCAGTCGTTCACTAATTCACAGCTCGGTGCATACTTACACAGCTAAAAGTATAATTGGCAAGAGTTGAATTCTAAAAGAATTGAGATAGAACAACCAATTTGCACTGTGTCTCTTTCTGTCTGATGGTTTCAAAGGACTAAAGATGTCATACATTTTGATACTCTCCCCAAAAACATCACCAATTCCTGAAATCTTGTTCAGATCTATCTTTGGACCTTTGTAATAGTTCCTGGTGTTTTTCTATCAGTGTACCATGCCCTAAGCCAAGGGTCTCTCCCCCTCCCCAGCCCGGTCTGTGGATCAGCACTGGGCCGCAGCATGCCAAAAACCAGATTGTACAAACAAATGAAGCCCCATCCACATGATGCAGGCAGCATGAGAAACCACGCCCCTCTGGTCCATGGAAAAACTTTTCTCCACGGAACTAGTCCCTGGTGCCCAAAAGATTGGGGGCCGCTACCCTAAGCCATTCACATGTAGACTATACTTTTAGGAACTGAATATTATTGTCAATTTGATTGCTTTCTTTCCTTCTCCTATATTTCCACATGCTGCATAAAAATCTTTCTGAACAAAGTTATATACTTGTTAACCTTTGTGAGAGTTTCATGTACTTCTGTTTGTCATACATACACATTCAAAGTAATGCTTCCCATAAAGCTGCTCATTAACACCACACTATACAGGTAATCTTGCTTGAGCCAAGGTGGCGCAGTGGTTAAATGCAGCACTGCAGGCTACTGCTAGATCAGCAGGTCAGCGGTTCAAATCTCACCGGCTCAGGGTTGACTCAGCCTTCCATCCTTCCGAGGTGGGTAAAATGAGGACCCAGATTGTTGGGGGCAATATGCTGACTCTCTGTAAACCGCTTAGAGAGGCCTGAAAGGCCTATGAAGCGGTATATAAGTCTACTGCTATTGCTATTGCTATTGGCGACCACAATTGGAACCAGCAGCTTGGTTTTTAAGCGAAATGGTTGCAAAGTGAAACGGCAACTGCGCCTACTGATTTTACTTCAACTTTCCTTTCTTATACAGAACTGCAAAGGTCATCAAAGCAAGAGTTGATCATAACATTTCTTTTTCAACTCTGCACTGGTTGCAAATGGTCACTACATGAAGCAGTGCTTAAGCGAGAAGTACTGTACTGATCAACGTTTGGTGGAAGTATCCTATCATTAATATGCTGATTTGTGATTTATTTATTTGTTTGTTTATAGATAGCATATTTTTACATTAAAAGATAGTGGAAAAAAGTTTAGAATCTGGTCTGAATCTTTTGTTCTCCCCTTCCCACAACCTCGGATAAAGGTCTATCTTTGAAGTCAATGATGGAAAACATCATGAAGTCAATTAGAGAGCATTTATAAACAAAGGGATTACAGACAATCCCTCTGTCTTTTATGCAACTGAGTTAGTGTGAGTTTGAAAATTGGCAAGAGAGAGAAGGGGAGAGAAATAAAAATAGAGGGAAATGGTGAAATCATACCTAGTAACTGGCTTTGTATTGCTTAGATTCTGTTAGCTGTGATATCATAGACAAAATATTATAAACATGCCATGGCTATATCATGTCCGTGTTAAAAAAAAGTTCAGGAACTTTTATTAAGTTTGTTTTCCTTGTCATATTGTAAAAATTTATTATGTGTACTGTCTATATTAGAAGCAGATTTTAGCAATTCTGTCTAAGTGAAGTCATCCTGGTTATTTCCAGACTGTCTGTTTTTCTTTGTGAATAATTTTCATACATTGGATGACAATCATATTTAGAAGCTCTCCACATTTTTAAATAGGACATTTCCCTTTTGAACTTTGGTAGAAGCCTCACATGCTTAAGAATATTTTCTTAGGGTGATTCTTCTAACCTTTTCTGCATTATAGATAATATATTAACTCCCAGGTCTCACTGTTCAACCACCGTCACCACCATATAATTTCATCTTATTCTGTAATACATTACCCATTTATTTAGAGATAATATTGATCTCAGTGGAACTGTATTTTGAATAAACATGCATTGTCTTGATTAAAGATGCAGTCCACATCACAAATACCAAAGATAAGGTGGATTGATCTCATTAGGATTGTTTTATGGTTATCTTCTTTTTTTTAGAAAACATGTGGTGAAAATGTTTAATTGGTGTTCTGTTGCTTGAAATATTTAGCTATCTATACAATAAAATTTTATCTTTAATAACTGCAAACGTCTCATCATCTAAAATATAGTATTTAAAATATATATTTTAAGCAAAATGCAGTGCATGTACTATAAATGATGGGAGAGTGATGGATATATTTTTAATGTGTATAACTCCATATGATATCCATTGCAAGAAGCATCACATTTATTTATTCTAGTGTTTGTGTATTTGTTTGATTTATGTCCTGCCTTTCATTCAGGAACTGTAGGCAACATGTAAAATAGTTGTAAAGTAACCATTGGTTCATGAGTTCTGGTACAGATATTGAAAGGGAGACACATTGTAGTACTATATTGTTATAGCATTAAACTAAGTGCATGTAGCCTATGTAAAGTATTATAATAGAACATTTCCAAGCAAATGTTGGTTGTTAGGAACAATATAGTTCCTGCCCTAAATGATTAGAGCAAAGATCAATCTAGCTGCTTCAAAGAATTACTCAGTTGCTGCCATATCTTTTTATATCCTCAGACAACACTTCCTGTGGCTATCAATGAAGTAAAATAGGCATCCATGTATACCGATGGAAAAACAATCTGGGTTGTTGTTGCTTTTGCCACATGTAAGATTGAGGATGGACTGCTATGTATTTTATTTTGAGCTCCTAAAAAAAAAAGACAGGTTATAAATCTATCAAATAACAAAACAACTGCATGCCCAATCAGAAGGGAAGCCTTGGAAAACCTTCAGCTAGACAGGGAAAGGCGTTGCTTCGCTTCATGGGAGAAGAAAGTGATTTCCATCCTTGAAACATGCATATCTTGGTCAAAATGTCTGGACAAACTGGCCCCTTCCAATTTCCCTCCTCGACCCCAAATGTGAAGGACCCCCCTGTGGGGTCAGTTTTGTTGCAAAGGAGCCCCGAACCGAGATCCTGGATTAAAGTTTGGCTGTTTCTCTTCTGCTTCCCGCTCCTTTCCGCAGAGAACTTCGACAGGAATTGGACTACATGACCTCCAAGGTCCCTTCCAGCTCTCTTAATCTGTTATCTGTTTAAATTTCATTTAATCACATATGAACAATTATCTTCAAACTACCATGCATTCAGTATGTATTTTTTCTGAGAGGAATAATTGGCAGATGGGCATACAACCTTTGTAGAACAGTTGGTGAAAACAAAACCATACCAAAAAACCTGACTGTGTAGATACCATGTCTGCAATTGCATTCATGTTGATTAGAGCCACTGTAAGAAACTTAAGAAAACAGAATGCAAACAGTCCTCACAATATCACACTTATAAGCACAAAAGTCAAAATGTATTAAATAACAGTTCAGCAAAGCAGCATATTTTCTTAACTGCTTGAAAATGTTTCTAAAATATTGGGGGGAAATTACATTGCTATGTATGTCAAGTGAATTCCCTCAGAAAAATCATTTCAAACACAGTGTGCTACAGATCCCTTAGCCCACACAGAAATCTTTAGATGAGAAGCTCATGGTGGTGTTGTCAATGCTTGGGCAAACTATAATATTCTGAACCACTTGTGATAGGTTTAATAGGTTTGATGGAAATAACTCTTGTTGCCATGTGTAAGATAACCTGCAGCCAGGAACCTAGGATTGATATTTCCAGTAATGTAGTTAAACACATAAAAACTTCAGTGTGAATTTTGATTCAAGCAAAGTGTATCTCAATTCAGAAATACAGTAGCTGAATTTCTCCTCTCCAAGTGTCTGTGTTCGTTAACACTCTGAAGGATTATGCATAAGTAGAGCTTTAGTGCAATTAATAAAAATATTCTGAGCAGAGTAATATTTGTTGAAGCTTGGGAATAGATTGTGCAACAAAGTTTGAGTGAATGGGGTCAGTTCCATATCTCTCATTTGGAAATAAATTAGTTGACTTGATTAAAAACAAATTTTAATTGAGCTGTTATTTTGTAGATTTTGATTCGGCTTTGAACAATTTCATCAAATGTGCTCAAATAACAATGCATTGTAAAATGCTGAAGCAGAGACTAATTGAAAAATGTATAGTAGCTGAAGAAATACCACTAGTATTATGCTTGAAATGAAGCATCAGAATTATGGGCCTTTGAGAAATACTGTAATTTGTCACAATTATATATGTAATAGTTTTGAAACAACAGAGACCATAACCTATTCACAATGGAATAAAGAAGCCATCTTTCATAAGTGTATGTTACCTGTGTAATAAGTACGAGTGTTATTAGCTCTATAAATGTATAAAATATATTGTTTTCCATATTAAAAACCAAATTACTATTTGATTTAAATGAAATATTTTTTCATGTGAGAATACACTCTTCCCAACTTCAAAGGATTTTTACAATTATTTCAAAGGAAATAAATGAATTTTAAGTTATTCTTATTGGGTTTTTTAATTATTTTTCCCAACCAGTGGAATATTGAAAAGAAATAATGGAGTGAGACTCAAGACTATCAGTCAGCAAGATATTCTTCTGAAAGTAGGACAAATCTGAGATCAAAGAATGGGTCACATCTGACTACAAAAATGGGACCGAAATATTCAGAAAATATTGTAAGATATTTAGCAGGTTGCTCTAGCTTAGCCTCCCTTCCTTCTCCCAGTCAAATGATCCAGAGTGGAATGAATACAGCAGAGGTCCCCATAATTTCTGGCTTTGTGGACTTGGAGGAAGGGAGAAATGCAGCTTTTCACGCTCCTCTGCTCACCTACCTCTTGTGTGGCCCGGGATTGGGACCCCTGGTATACATCCTTTCTCCCTCCCCTCCCCCTTATTTCGCCATGTTGACATAAAAACAAACACATTAATGCAATAGGTTTGTTTATTTTCATCTTATATTTATTTATTATATTTATAAAAAACTGAAGGTGGCCAACATATCTAATATTCTTTCTTCTTCCTATTTTCCCCACAACCACAACTCTGGGTTGGGATGAGATGAGAAAAGGCAAGTGGTTGAAAGTAAGTCACCCAGTCAGCTTTCATGCTTAAGATGGGGGACTAGAACTCTCCTGGTTTCTAGGCCAGTACCTTCACCACTACGTCAAACTGATTTTTAAAATGATTACAGAGAAATAATATTTGTAACTTGAATTTCATGCATAAACTGTACATACACTGTACATATTTATTTTTAATTTGAAGTATTAAAATAAGAACACAATTTTTGAAGATAGCAGTCTTAGCCTTACAGGGCATCAGGACTTTCTGGAATCATGGTTACAGGTTGGTCATTATACTCCAGAGCACTTGTACTTCTGAAACTCTTCAGAAATAGAAATTGACTCATCCCTTCAATATTATGGTTTAATAACTGGGAATTGGTGGCTATAGCACCTGGTGAGTGGCTTAATAGTAATTGGAGTGGTGAGATGTCTAATTGTGAAAAATTCTTTTTTCTTCTTTTTCTGCAAAGTACCTTTTTTATTAACTTTCCCAATGTTAGCTTGGATTTAAGAAAATGACTGTAGGACTGGGCTGAACAATAGTGATTCAAAGATTCAGAGGTTGAAGAGGTGTAAGGAACTTGGAAAGACATGTGTCGCTGCTTCTCATAACAATCAAAACAGGAATATTAATATTGTCCCTGAGAAAAAATATACCTGTTTCTAAGCTATAAATAACTCGTTTATCTCAACATGATAGAGTTATGAAAAGAGGGTACCTTTCTATGCTTCTCAAATCAACAAAGGTCCAAATTCAAGGTTTAATATTGCTCTTTATGTGCCCTATACCTTTAATTAATAACATCCACATAAATAGGGTTTAGAAAGGAAGAAAGAGAGAGCAAATGCACACATAAAAGCAGTTAAACTAAATACCTGGAATTAGCTTCTAGATCCCCTTATTAAACACACTTTGTTGACAACATGCTATTTCTCATATTGTTATTGTTAATTGATGAAGCAAAAGTTATTTCAAAGTGATTCTAAGACAAGGTAGGTTATCTAGCATTCCTTTAAAGTAGTGCTGACTGTGCTTAGTCTTAAAGCTCGACATCTAATAAAGAGTCGCCAACCTAATTTTTTAATGCAATTTACCAATTGGGGTCCCACAAAAGGTAGATTATATTTTATGGCTTATGAACAGCAGGACAGATATTTCAGTAAATCTGCAGACAGTGGTAATTTTGTGGAAAGTGCACAAATGAATCTGGGGGGAAAATAAAGTATTTTATTGCCTGCCTACACAACTGCATTCACAGTTCTCATGCCACAATCACGTATGTATGATGCCTACAATTGATTATATAGCATGTAATAATGGCTACATAAAGAAAATGGAAATTAAATTCAAAAGCAGAATTAATTCTCTTTGTGAAAAACTTAGAATACCAATAGGGGGTGTTGGCATCAGAAATTGACAAGCCAATTCAGGGGAAAAATAATCCCCCTGAACACTCATTTCCACTCTGATCTAGACTAGAGTCAACAATCACTATTGTTTCCCTAATAACAGTTCCCAGTGTCCTTCCTTGAGAGATTCTCAAATGGCTTTCAGCATCAACTCAAATGATGTAAAAGAGTCTCCTGATTCTATGTTGTGAAGGAGAAGTTGCATAGAAATCAAGAGCCACGGTGGCGCAGTGGTTAGAATGCAGTACTGCAGGCTACTTCTGCTGACTGCTAGATGCCTGCAATTTGGCAGTTCAAATCCCATCAGGCTCAGGGTGGACTCAGCTTCCATCCTTCCGAGGTGGGTAAAATGAGGACCCAGATTTTGGGGGGCAATAGGCTGACTTTGTAAACCGCTTAGAGAGGGCTGAAAGCCCTATGAAGCGGTATATAAGTCTAACTGCTATTGCTATTGCTATTAATAAAATGTGTGGAGAAGGCATTGCCATTTATAATAGAAGGAAGAAATTACATTGAATTAACTTTACCATTAATTTACAGTCCTTTCTTGCTCTCCAACATAAACAGTTACCACTTGCTTGTCTGTAATCCATAATGTAAAAACAGGCTTTTTTTAACCGTGCTTTGGGATTAAATTAGCATAGATACTTTGGTTTATAAAATGGCTTTATCAGGAATCAGATTGCTGAGCCTAATAGATGGAAAAATATTTGTTTCAAAACGTACATCCCATGCTAACCAGCACCTAAATGGTTTTCCACAAGGTCTGTCCACACTTTCTTTAATTTGTGCATGTTTTATCTTTAAAGGAGAATATGTCTAGTTCAGGATTGAAATGAAGGGGTCCTTGGTGCTCTCTGGGCTTGGTTGTTTTCCTACTCACTTTTCATTATCCCAGTTAGGTGACATCATCAGTGCTAGTTTAGAATTGATGATGTTATCTAGTTTGGATAATGAATAATTTCTACAAGAAAACAATCAGAGAGCATCAAGGACCCTTCACTTTTATCTTTGCTTTTTTTTCTGTTTTTCTTTTCTTTTTTCCCTTTTAAATATTAGTTCTTGTTAGCTTGTATTCTATCCTTAAAATTAATGTTTATTTAAGAAAAATATATATTTGGAATACTTCCGTCTCCCTGCAAGTGCAATGTCTCTCTGTCATTCGTGCATCTATTGCTTCAGGCTTCTTTGTAAAGCCATAAGAAAGGCACCATTACTTTGAAAGTCACATTCGATGTAATGAGAGGATTTGTGAAAGCAGCAGAAGCTTGGAAATAGTTGGGCTACTTCAATGAATTTCTTCATGATGCAAGGTATATCTTTCACATCAAGTAGGCATAATCTTCCTTACTAATAGGAAGTGGTTAGTCTAGTGAAGCGAAGGACTAGGGGAGACATGATAGCAATGTTCCAATATTTGAGGGGCTGCCACAGAGAGGAGGGGAGGGGGTGTCAAGCTATTTTCCAAAGCACCTGAAGGCCAGTCAAGGAATAATGGATGGAAACTGACCAAGGAGAGATTCAACCTAGAAATAAGGTGGAACTTTCTGACAGTGAGAACAATCAACCAATGGAACAGAAGTTGCCTTTGGAAGTTGTGGGAGTTTCAATACTTGAGACTTTCAAAAAGAGATTGGACTGCCATTTGTCAGAAATTGTGTAGGTTCTCCTGCTTGAGGGGGGAGGGTTGGATTAGATGACTAGATGATCTATAAAGTCCCTTCCAACTCTGTTAATCTGGTTTCTGAAGGATGAAAAAAAGACTATTCAAGTATTTGGTTAATGGGCGGTGAGTGTTTGTGTTCTACCAAGGCAAGTGTGGTTGAGAGCCAAGTATTTAACCTCCATGCTTTACAAAAAATATATGGAAAAGTTCACAAGCTCCTTCCCCTCACAATAAATGAATGGTAATCCACAATACATGGTTGTATGTTTAGAACAACCAATCAGCCTGGCTATAGTAGAAGGCTGTCCAATGATCTACACTATTTTTTTTTTAAAAAAAAATCACCTTTGACTCGTGATGACTTTATGGGCACACCTGTGCAGGGTTGCAATTGCCTTCTGCGTGGTTCTAGTCTATGCTCTGAAATTTCCAGATGTCCTCTTATCAAGGTACCATATCATCTGACCATGCTTAACTTGCAAGCCTATCATCTCTTGAGGTCACACTGTAAAATGACATCTATGGAAGCGGTGGACAATACCATACCCTGCTGGATTTTCCATAGAAACACAGTGACCTGCCTTTGCTGACCGTAATGCTTCCAATTATTTAATCCCTTTTCTTGTGAAAAATAAAGACGTAAAGAAAAAAAATAGTTTACAATGGAAAATACTAAATGAAGAGACAAGAGATGGCAAAGAAGAGTCAAATAAAGCAGGGACGTAAGTAAGTAAGTAAAAGAAAATTTGGCAAAAGTGAGGGTTTAGCATTGATTTTGCTTTTAACTTTCTGTTTATTCAAATGGTGTAAATACAGATTAACTTCCTGTACTCCTTATTTATCTTCATTTGACTTGTCTGGAGATGTGAACAATAAGCTTCTTGTTTAAATTAGCTTGGAAAAAAAGCCTCCATTCTCTCTAACTTGTTCCTGTGTCCTCAGGTATAGATCTATTTATTTAAACCTGTTACAGCTAGTCTCAGAAGAAAATGATTCACATGCCACTTTCAGCCATCTGTAAAGAATGCTTGTATTTTAGGCATACTTGTTTGAAACAACGTTTTACTGTAGATGTTGAACTTACTTGCTAAGCTAAACTGATTTACACTAAGCAGGGTAACTATAATTATGTACAGGACAACAGGAATCTCTATCAGAGAATTCATAATTCTTATATTTTAATTCCTGGGATTTTTATGACATAAGTACACCAGTATTCAGGTAGTCCTTGACTTACAAATATTCATTCTGTGACCATTCAAAATTATGATAGTATTAAATAAAGGGATTTACAACCTGTGCTCTTAAGTTACAGCCGCTGCAACACCCCTACAGTCAACATGAATGAAATTTGGATACTTGGCAATCTGCCTGCCATTACAACTGATCACAAGGACCCTGAAAATGCCTCACCTGCCCAATCCCATCTCCCTGAATCTCTTGGGTCTACCTTCCGCCCTACTGAGTCCTATATCTTTTCTTCCCTTATCTTGCCTCGCTTTACTTACCTTATCCAAATAACTCTTTTTCCAAGGAGAAGCAGATGATGTGCCTTCTATAAAGAAGCTGTGTGTTGCCATCTCAGAAATGGGCACCAGTTTGGAGGCTGCCACAATTCTTGCAATCAGGAATTGCAGCCACTCTCAAAACAGCACCAACTTTTTTGTGGTAGACCCTCTGTACAGGAAGGCCATGTTGCAAATTGGTTGCTTCTCATTAAGAAGGGAGGGATGAGCAGGCCCAATGGTGTGGGACCACGTGGAAGGGGAACTTGTGCAAGAGATGTCCCAGGAGGTGAGGGAGGCCTAGGCAGGCCACATGTGAGCTAGGATGGTGCTGTGGTGTGGTACCTCCCATGTTCTGCCCTAACTCCTGCAATACTCCATGCTCCACTTAAGAATTGCAACAGGGAGAGCCAGGATTATGATTGTTAAGTGTGGGTGCTTCACTTAGATTCCCACGATTTACAATTATAATTCTAGGATCAACTGTGATCATAAGTGGAGGACTACCTGTACATCTGATACATGTTTGCATCTGAGTCATAATGGATGCTAATCACCCAACAGCTGGTCACATTAGCTTTTCGTTTTGCAGACTCAGTATGTGAATCTTTAATCCTACAAACAAAGGAAGAACAAATATTTTGTTCTGTTCATCACATTAACTAATTAACTCTGGGTCTATTCTCTGCAAATTGCAGGTTCATAAATAACCAAATATACAGGATATATTTATACAGTATAATATATATATATATATATATATATATATATATATATATATATATATATATATATATATATATATATATATATATATATATATATATATATATATATATATATATATATATATATATATATATATATATATATATATATTATATATATATATATTATATATATATATATATAATATATATATATATGTGTGTGTGTGTGTGTGTGTGTGTGTGTGTGTATACACATACATACATACATACATACACATACACACACACACACACACACACACATATATATTTAAAGTCACAACCCCTGGTATGCCCCAATTATGGGAGGAAGCTAACTTCTCTGTCCATCGGTTCGTCACAAGAGACCATCCAGACAGAAAGCCCAATATTTTACTGTTGCCTTTGTTACATTTGTGTAGTATTTGTGCTGATAAATAAATAAAGAGAGACTAGTATAGATCTATTTCAAGCTATTTAGCTCTCATCAGCTAGCCGAATCCCAGTAAGGGTATGGCTAGCTGATGGGAGCTAAATAGCTTGAAATAGATCTATACTAGTCTCCCTTTATTTATTTATCAGCACAAATACTATATATATATTAGTGTCACAACCCCTGGTAAGCCCCAATTATGGGAGGAAGCTAACTGCCTCCAACATCTGTCAATCGGCTCGTCACAAGAGTCCATCACGACAGAAACCCAATATTTTTACTGTTGCCTTTGTTCCTTTATTTATTTATCAGCACAAATAAAACACACACACACACACACACACACACACACACACACACACACACACACACACACACACACACACACACACATATATATATATATATATATATATATATATATATATATATATATATATGGATTTGTTACCCAGCAATCCATTTCTAATTAAGTACTTAGATTATATTTTAGAACAAAGTATTCTTTCCTGTTTCCCCCTCACCTGAAATAACCTTTCCAAAAAATTTTTTTTAAACTCTTCCACTTCATGCATCCTTGCTACCTGAACCCAATTTATTTGTGCCATAAAAGATTAGAATAAGAAGCTATTGGAAAGAGTAGTTTGGAGATAGGTTCGCTGTGTGTTGCTATGTAGGACAATCTACTTGTCTTACCTCACCAAACTCATTTCCTCATTCTGGAGGAATTTTAATAAGCACCAGTTTTCACCGGGATGTTTCCTAAGCCCCAAAGCACTCCCTCCCTCCCTCTCTCTCTCCCCTCTCCCTCTTCCCCTCTCTCTCTATATGTGTGTGTGTGTGTGTGTGTGTGTGTGTGTGTGTGTGTGTGTGTGAGAGAGAGAGAGAGAGAGAGAGAGAGAGAGAGAGAGTTTATCATGATTTTGGTGATATTGTAGTATTACAACCACACCTTTGTGGTTCCCAAATAAGCCACAATGAAAAATTGTGGTCCCAAGCCAAAAATAGTTATCCTCTCCTGCCTGAGTATTGTGGTTGGTGTTGCTGCATACAAAAGAGAGAAGGAAATACAAGAATGTGGGAAACCATAGCTTGTGAAAGCCTCTGTAAAATGCGGAAATTGACATCAGTCATATTAGAACCACCCTCAGTCACTCTCACTCATTGGACTGAGGGTGGCTCTGAATCATTCCCATAGTTCTGAGTCTTCTGATTCAAAGCCTTTAGAATCATTATTCTATAAGTTCTCTCATTATAAAATCTCAAAATTGGTTTATTAGCGCTAATTCTGACTCTGAAGTGCCTTCCTGAGGGAGAGTGAACATGAACAATGACATATTTTTGTATTCTCTTTTATATAACAAATTTCCTCTCTTCTGCAGCTCTGCCTCTACAGTATGTATATATGATGGAAGCTGGCTCCTTGGCTAGACAGTAGTTTCCACCCTCCTTAATACAGTATTGCTAAAACAGAAGCAAGTCGGAAAAGTGACAAGAATAGAATCGACTGCAGGTTTAGTAGGAAGTGCCTCATTAGATTTATAGATTCCCCTTTTCATCCTCCCTCATTCCACGCAGAGGACACCAAGCATTGGGCTTAATTAAAAAAAACAGTAGCATATGGGAGCAAGAACATAGCAATGATGGTCCTTTTCACTTTTCAACATACCACTTTACTACAAGGGATACCAACTGACACAATTGCCAAACTTCTATTTTTCTCCCCTCGTAAAAGTAAAGATAAAGGTCTCTGCTATCCAGTTGTTTTGACTCTTGGTTCTACCATATTGCTGTTTGCAAGAGTCTTTGAAATTAAACAAGCTGGGTTTGGAAGCGGTTCAGATACCTCATGGAATGGCTATGTCCAAGAGCAGAGGTCTCCAACCTTGGCAACTTTAAGTCTTGTGGACTTCAATTCCCAGAATTCCTCAGCCAGCAAGCTGGCTGAGGAATTCTGGGAATTGAAGTTCACAGGTCTTAAAGTTGCCAAGTTTGGAGACGCCTGTCCTAGAGTACCACTAGTGTCATCCAGACGTAGCTGGTTTCTTGACAGCAATTTTCCTCTCTCCTTCTGCTCTGCAGAATTCTGGAATTAACCAGGAAGAATCATCATGTCTGAGCAGATTTGCAAATATACAGATATCATATGTACCAAATGTACCAAAGAGCCGAGGTGGCGCAGTGGGTAGAGTGCAGTACTGCAGGCCACTTCAGCTGACTGCTAGTTCGGCAGTTTGGCGGTTCAAATCTCACCGGCTCAGGGTTGACTCAGCCTTCCATCCTTCCAAGGTGGGTAAAATGAGGACCCAGATTGTGGGGGGCAATATGCTGACTCTGTAAACTGCTTAGAGAGGGTTGAAAGCCCTATGAAGCAGTATATAAATCTTATTGCTATTGCTATTGCTATGTGCCTCTGGTACAGAGCAGACTTTAAACCAACTCTCCTACGTGATTGTGGCCCGGGCCCCACATAGACTTTTCATCCATTCAATCATGTCTGACACTCAGAGACTGCCTGGGCAAGTCTTACAGTTTCCTTGACCAGGTTACTCAGAAGTGGTTTGCCATTATCTTTCTAGGCTGAAAGGAAGTGACTGGCCACAGATCACCTAGCTGGCTTGTGCTTAAAGTGGGACTAGAACTCACAATGGCTAGTTTCTATCTTAGGTACTAAAAGTGGTTCTCAAATTACAAACACAATTGGAACTACAATTTCTAAGCAAGGCAATAGTTAAGTGAGTTGCCCCTGTTTTTATGCCCTTTTTTGCCATAGTTAAGTAAATCAGCTGCTAAGTGAAACATGCAGTCATTAGCGAATTCAGCTTCCCTCACTAACTTTACTTGTCAGAAACGGGCTCGGAAGGTTGCAAAATGGTGATCACGGGACCCCAGGGTACTGTAACTGCTGTAAATTCATGCCAAGTGCCCAAATTTTGATCACATGACTGTGGAGATAATGCAGTAGCCATCATTGTGAGTGCAGAGCCAGTCATATGTATGGGTAGTCCTCTACTTACAACAATTTGTTTGGCAACCATTTGTAAGTCAAAGACTATGTGTACCCATGACTGGAACTGAAATCTGCAACTACCTTTTCACATTTAAGAACTGCATAAGTGATATGTTTTGAGACAAGATCATCTTGTACAATATTGAAGCTACAGCGTGCCTCACTTGTCCCTGAAACAGAAATCAGCCAATATAAATTATATTCCTTGTCCAGTTTCAGGAAATTCTCAGCCTACAGTTTTCATAAATCCATTTCAGCATCTCCAAAGGACAGAGGAAAACATTACTAATGGGATGCAAATGTCATATTCTGATAACAGGAATATACTTAAAACGTGTCATGAATGTTGTCATTTTCTCCATGAAAGCTGATCTCTATTTATAAAAACCTTCACTCCTAATCTGAGGGAGGGAGGGAGGGAGGGAGGGAAAGAGAGAGAGAGAGAGAGAGAGAGAGAGAGAGAGAGAGAGAGAGAGAGAGAGAGAGAGAGATGGATGCATTAGAAGATTAAATCATGTATTTATATCCTGTACTTTTTCTCCTTTTGTAAGTCAATAAATTTGTATTGTTAGCACAGGCTCATGAACCAGATTGTACAACATTTTTACACTGATGTATCTTTCCCCTTGAGGTACCAAAAGATATATGTACAAAGCAGGTGTTTTCATTTGTTTAATTGGAGTTGAATTCAGACAATATTACCGGCAAATGAGCTAGGCACATTCAGTAATTCATAGAAAGTGACAGTCGTTTTGCTTAGATGTTTGTCTTCCAAGCTGAATAGATAAATACAGCAGGTTGTCAAAGGCCTTTAAAGATTTTTAAATGAAGCAGTGTAGCATTATTAGCTGGTTCATCTACAAATGTAGTTACACAAGCGGCACACCCATATCTCATCTTTTGAGCATCAGTTGGTAATTTTTGTATATTTAAATGGTATCCTGTTTTGACAAAGTACTAAACCGCAAGCCTCAAAAAGAAACACACGAAGCTTGTGTCAATACATGCTGGTATCTATCAACAGGAAACATTAGGCATTGTCAGATCTGGTACACTAATGAGGAATGCTCGCCTTACCAGCTTGAACAGGAGCATTTTTCTGAAGACTTCTCAGCTTCTCAGGCATATTTATGATGTTGAATGCATAATGTGTTATGCAAGGGCTTGTTTCTCATATAGATCTTTCTCCTTTCCCCTTTCCCCGTCCCCCCGCTACTTCCAGGGTTGCCCATTTGTGTGTTTAACTGTTAAAACTGCCATTCCCTACAGAGGCAGTGTAAAACAAGAAATGCCTCTAGCTATACTATCACCTCAGGCTGTAAGCTCCTCAGATCTCACTACAGCTGTACCGGCTTGGTCACTCTCCAGCTAAAGTCTGGAAAGTTTCAAGTAACTGCACTCAATTCAAGTCACACTGTTTTTTCTTTGTTGGGGGATTCTGAAAAGGGTCAAGCTGGAAGTTAGTGCAGCTGGAAGAGATCTTTTAGAGGACAAGCCAATCATAGGCCAGGACTACTGCTTCTAAAGAATGGTGGTTTTTGGATAGGGGCTGTGGATGTTTTGAGTGGAATAAGGAGATGGACATATTTCTTTCTATGATAAGTCATTGGCTCCTGCTTAGGAATGAAGTTATTTTGATGTATGGTCTCGGATTGAGATCAACCTTTAGTCAATAGAGTAAAGATGTGTGTGTAAGAGATCAAACCTTAGGACCTGCTTATGTAGTATGAAAAAGCAATCCAGTACTCTCTGGATTTTTTTTATTTCAGGTCTCATTATCCTCAGCCAGAGTAGATGACTTGGAGATATCCAGGTTGTATCCTATGCTATAGCACGCGCGCACACACACACACACACACCACACACACACACACAGAGAGAGAGAGAGAACAGAAGAGTATCTGTGTTTCTCAAATCAGAGGACTCACTTAATATATTTGTTACATGATTTTTCTGTCTACACTGAGGAGCATTGCAGAAATTGTATCCTTTGGGGGGGGGGAGATAAAGTTTTCCAGGATTCACAGAGTAAAATACCCGAGATGTGCAGTGATTTGCAAGTTGGCCAAAGGATATATGAATACGGCGGGACTCCTTCAAATTGTATTCAAGCCAATTGAGTGCTCCTTGGGTGTAAAGAATAATTCAGCAAAATGCTTGCAAGACTATTACAGATGACTGATATGATCTATACATTGTTAACTATTTAAGACAACATAGGGGCATGGGAACTCTGAATCCCTTACCAAAAAGAGCCTTTCAAGCAGAGTCAGCCATCAAGCAAAAGTTCTAGGCTACTTCCGTTTCATTTTCAGCAACAACTAGTTTTGGCTTGCTTTCCAGAAATGTAGCATTCTGCAGTGTTTTGCCCATTTCTCTCTAGTTCTTAGGGGAATAATTTATCTTAATACATTTTTGCAATTATGAATTATATTGCTCCCCGTGTAGATTTGCTAAAATTTAAGGTTCCTTCTCCTTCTCTCTAGACGTGTTTGAATCCCACCAAGTCTTTTCTAGAGTAGATTAGAAGGATAACTTGAGTCCCCTGCTGGCGTTTCAGACAGTTGTTACTGCTCTTCACCAGCTCTTCGTTTTCGTGAAGATTGTGATCCTGTGAAATAGGCCAATAAGCACAGCATAGTAAAATAGTAAATTGACCAGTAAAATGAAATCAGTAAATGAAGGGAACAGCTATTAAATTGCCAAGCCAAGATATATAATTATGCTGTAGGACTTTCCCAAACTATTACATATCAAAGGTATAAAATGATTAAAAGGGAGATTTTTCTAGGTAGGAAAGATATGTTGATAGCAAGCTTCAACACAATATTTTTTTACTTATGTATATTAACTGGCAGAGTATTTTCTAGCAAATTTAATCACAACTGGGTTTTTCAAACATGAAAGACTAAAAAGTTAATGAGCAAATCCAACTGTGTTAAGTGCTAAAATCCAACTTCAGAGGTGATGTCAGAGGATTCTTGCAATCTCGGAAATGTCCTGGAATATCACCTACTGAAGAATTTAATATTAAAGGTTAGTTTCTTACATGTTCAACATCCACCCCACAACCATCACTCAAAAAATGATCTAAAGACCAAATATAGCAACCGTCATTAAAATTTACAGAGTGGAGAGATATAACCACACCAAAAATGAAGAGTTAGAAACTTCCCCTGAGTAGGAGGATTGTAAGGAAGTAATCTTATCCAGAGCCAAACAAAAGTTATCTTTTCTGGAAGTCTTATTCCACAGGGATTTCTTAGGAGGTATGTTGACAGTTAATAGACATTAGAAGAACTTCCCAGCTAACCTCACAATGGTTACACTGGTCAAGTCTAATAAAACTTAATAGGATTAATTTAAGTTACCTTGGGATAACACATCCAGCAGTGTTTACTCTTAACACTGAATACAGCAGATTGTGAATGCAGAATCTGGTTTCTTCCTGCAGTCACCAAGGAAAACACATTTTAAAAACAGTACTTAGGGATTTAGTTACTGTGACACCCATTAACTTTTATGGGGATGCTAAACTCTCAAGACATTACTTCAACCATACTTCTCTTTATTTCTGTTCTATGTAGCTCCATTCCACTATATCATCTGTAATTGCTCTTGTCTCCACTCGCAACTCCTTTTCATTAAACTTTTATTTATGAAACAACATCAAATTATCACCATTTTAAAAAAATACTTATTTTATTTTTTTCTATTTATAAAATAAGGAAGCTTTTTTTTAAAGCCTGCATTTTAACATATTTTTGAATGCTGGGGAGGAATTTGAACTGTAAGTCAGCTAAAAATATACTGTATTAGGAAACCTTGGGGACTACTGAAATGAGAACAGTGGCCCATTACTGTTAAGAAGGTGTTTTATTGAAAATATGCTGACATACATTCCCAGGAGAGCAAGAAAAGACAGCAAGATGCCCGGCAGTTATATAGGTTGTTCTCCTAGACAAGCTAATATATATAGTTTGGCACTTCCATGCTGTGTGCAAGAGAGCCCATATAATAGACTAATGCATACTTTTGCATTAAAAGGCTGCATATTTCCCAGGATAATTTTTTTAACTCTCTTTAACACAGCTATCGTTTATACCTTTCACTTACGTGTTAATTACTTAAAACATTTTCCCCATTCACTTGTTCAATGAGGCAGCTGAATAAATTTAAGCAACCAGTAGATGGCAGCATTTGTTAGACTGGTTTCCCCATAAAGGGCAGGGACCTCTATTTACACATGTACACCTTAAGGATTTAGCTTCCACTAAGATTTCTGGTAAACTAATCAATGTGTAGACATAATTTTTAAAAAAAAAAACAAGTTTCTAGTTCCCAAGACTGGAAATATGCTGAAAAGGCAAAGAGCATATACTACTGAATCTGCTAATCAGTACTAAAATAAACATTCAATATGTACCGAAGTACGTATAGATAATTAATTTTGCACTTACCAGCTGATGTTGAAAACCCTGATTACTCGTGCTATTATTTCTGTTTGCCTAATAGAAAAAAAATGGACTGACAGAACAGAAAGACGAAGCTGGAGATTCTTAGGATTGATAACTTAAATTAAAAATATTTGGCAAAAAGGATCTAAGGAAACCCTCCTCCATGCCCACAAGCAGGTTGATTTTTCCCATTTTTATCACAATTAGATTCATGTATTTCAGTAAAGCCCAGACTTGTTTTTCTGTGGATTATTACAAAAACCCCAGGTGGCTGGTTTCTTTGCTAAGCCAACACCAAAGAAAAATATAGGTACATTATGGTTTAGTGTATTTGTATGAAATAGTTTGCAATCCATCCTGGGCATAATTCTCAGTTCGGCCATTGATTACTTTTTATCTTTTTGCAATTAGAACATAATAGGTAGCTTAGTATGGATGGCAGCTCAGGGTGTGACTTTTGCTGAGATATTGGTCAAATGGAATGAAATTATTCCTTAAATATTATAACCCAATAAGGTTTGCATAATTTACTTTGCTCATGGATATGCAGAGCTGAGTTTTTCCAGGAGTGAGATTTTCCATTTCAGCTCAGGCAATGCTAAATAATCATTTGTAGATTGCTGAGGATGGACATGTAATGCAGTCTTCGATTTACAACAGTTCATTTAGTGACAATCCAAAGTTACAACGGCACTGAAACAAGTGATTTATGACCATTTTTGACACTTAACGACCATTGAAGTTTCCCTGTGGTCACGTGATCAAAATTTAGATACTTGGCAACTGACTATTTATGACAGTTGCAGTGATCATGTGGTCCACTTTTGCAACTTTCTGACCAGCAAAGCCAATGGGGAAGACAGTTTCACTTAACAAACCGTGTTATTAATTTAACAACTGCAGTAATTCACTTAGCAACTGTGGCAAGAAAGATGGTAAAATGAGGCAAAGCTCACTTAGCAACTGTCTAATTTAGCAACTGAAATTTTGGGCTCAATTGTGGTTGTAAGTTGAGGTCTATCTCTATTTACTTTGAAGAGTTAGAAGCTGAGATACTTCCTTCTGGCCATCGGTATCCTCTCTGTTTGAGGGCAGCCAGCCAGAAGCAGAGGAAGAGGAGGTGGTCCAAAGAAGTAAAATCTATGCAACTTTGTCATCCATGTTGTTTTTCCCCAACAGTAGGTTTGCTTCATCTTTTTATGTAGCAATAGCAATAGCAGTTAGACTTATATACCACTTCATAGGGCTTTCAGCCCTCTCTAAGCGGTTTACAGAGTCAGCATATCGCCCCCCATAGTCTGGGTCCTCATTTCACCCACCTCGGAAGGATAGAAGGCTGAGTCAACCTTGAGCCGGTGAGATTTGAACCGCTGAACTGCAGATAACAGTCAGCTGAAGTGGCCTGGAGTACTGCATTCTAACCACTGCGCCACCTTGGCTCTCTTAATGTCATTAAGTTGATTTCACGTCCTATACTGTAGCGTTCATATCAGTGGTGGGATTCAAAAAAAATTGCTACCAGTTCTGTGGACGTGGCTCTGTGGGCGTGACAGGGAAAGGATACTGCAAAATCCCCATTCCTTCCCAACTCTCAAAATTTCTGCTACCAGTTCTCCAGAACCTGTCAGAACTGGCTGAGTACCATCTCTGGTTCATGTGTGTCATAATTTTGCAACAGGTTTTGGATGCCTAAACTTTCATTGGTATCTTCATGTATATGATGGCTAATAGGTACTTGCCAAAAGCCATACAGGTAATCCTCGATTTATGACTTAGTGACCATTCAAAGTTACGCAATAATACTCCACCAAGTATTTATGACACAGTCCCGAAATTACAAATGTTGCCGCAACATGGTATTCGTTCACCCATACAAATGACTGAAAAGGCACTGCAACGTTCACCCTACCTATTCCTCCCCCATGCTGGGTCATCACAATTGTTTCTCCCCTCCCATCCTGCCATGCCAGACTCACTTACCTTGCAAAGATCTGTCTCCTCTCTGCCACTGTTTCTTTGAGAGCGGGAAGATTTTGCTTTCCAGCATCCGATCAGCTTGCAAATGCTTTGCACAGAGACTGGAAGCTTCTGGGCGTCGGGATCTCGCAGGATTTCAGACCACAAGATCACAGCTTCCAGAAGTTTCTAGGCTCCATGCAAAACCTTTGCAAGCCAACGGGACACTTTGTGGGAATGCAATTTTATACATGACTTAATGCATTCTTTCTCAGAATTTCCTGCCACAGATAATACTTGTAGTATTTGAAATCCACACATAGGGAGTATAATTAGTGGGGAAGAGCTTGACTAATGTATTATCATAGTGTGAATCAACATGCACTGAAATGTGTAGGTAGTTCTCGACTTACCATGTGTTTCATGACTATTCAAAGTTACAATAGCACTGAAAAAAGTGACTTATGACCAGTTTTCACACTTACGGCTTTTGCAGTATCCCTGTGGTCACGGGATCAAAATTTGGGCACTTGGCAACAGGCTTGACAGTTTATGACAGTTGCACTGTCCTGGGCCAGGTGATAACCAGTTGTAACCTTCCTAACCTTTCTTTCCCACAAGCAAAGTTAATGGGGGAACCCAGATTCACTTATGACTGCATAATTCAATCAACAACTGCAGTGATTTGCTTAACAACTATGCGGGGCGGGGAGAGGTCATAAAATCAAGCATGATTCACTTAACATCTGCCTTGCTTATCAAAAAGAAATTTGGGGATTAATTGTGACGGTAAGTCAAGCACTACCTGCACAAACTACCATCTGTGAATTTTAAAATGCTTTGTTTTCATTGCCTATCAACTTCTTCACTGTGTTTAACTAGCTTTAGCTGATTTTATTAATAATACATTTATACATAAAGCAGACACACACACAGACACACAAACATCATATTTTATATTCCCTTTTCTAAGTTGAGAGAATTCCATGGGTTTAGAAGGGCAACAAGAAACTGCATTAGAAAATAAATACCTATGTTTTGTTTTGTTTTCTGTCTATTTGTGGGAAACACTTTCAGAAAATAAGGGCATTATAAGAGTAGCTTAGTGCCTCTTTGCTGCCCAGGTGCAACAGAGTGGAGAGTAATGAAGAGTGCAGGGTTAATAGATCCCAATACTCATAGTTATAATGATCTAAAGATATCTGCACTCAAACCATCCTCGGGATCTTATTTTGTTCCCCTTCTCCTATCTCTTCTTCCCAATAATCTTTTTTAAATACTCACAGAAAATATGTTAGTGGAGTTGAACATCCTGTTTAATAAACACAAAATTCATAAGATCCATTTATACCTTTTGTGTAAAGGAGAAAAGTTTTACTAAAACAAATTACACAAATGAGGAGACATATTATAAAGGTGTTGCATTTATTGGGCACATTTCTAAGTTACTAAAATTGAGGCTCACTTTTCTTGTACACCACATAACTGAATGTATTCGATCCATGCTCCCATGGAACAATTTTCTGTAAGCGTATCATTGGATCAGAACTTCTCGTACAAAAATTCATCAATAACATATTTTCTTTCTCATGAAAAGTAAAATTACCATTTATTAGGCAAGAAGAAAGCAGTTAATTAAGATCAATCATATAAAACACAGGGCAGAAATATTCTGATAGTTATTTATAAGAACACGTCAGATCCAATTATATATAAAATAGTGCTTATTTCATTCATTATTAATAACTGCATGATTTGAGAAAAACAATAATTTTTCTGACGCTTTCTCCAGAGCTCTTCTGACTATTATCTTCAATCTTTCACCTGAATGTTGACTCTGCCTGCTGTGCATATATAAATTAACTGGTAATATTACTATTATAAAAACATTGTAGTATCGAGGGGTGAAAACAGCATCTTTATGCCAGAATGTATCTCAAACATATATAACTACTATCAGTTTTATTTTAAAGTCGTCTACATTATAATGTGTGCACAAATATAATTAATAAGGAATAGTATATTGCTATGGTATAAACATGATAACCATAGATACCAGTTAAAGAAGTATGTACCAAGGCAATCTTTATATCACAGCTTTACTTTTGGTTTCTTTTAAGAAGAATAGGAAGCATCATTCTTTACCGAGTTTCTTATTATTTGTTCCACCAGAAATGAAAACCATGAATTAAAAAAGGCTCAGATCAATAAATAAGTTACTGCCATTTGAAAATACAGGTACAATGTTAAAGGTAAAGGTTCCCCTTGTATATATGTGCTAGTCATTTCTGACTCTATGGGGCGGTGCTCATCTCCGTTTCAAAGCCGAAGAGCCATCGCTGTTCGAAGACGTCTCCGTGGTCACGTGGTTGGCATGACTAGATGCCAAAGGAGCATGGAACGCTGTTACCTTCCCACCAAAGGTGGTTCCTTTTTTTCTACTTGCATTTTTACATGCTTTCGAATTGCTAGGTTGGCAGAAGCTGGGACAAGTAACGGGAGCTCACTCAGTTACGCAGCGCTAGGGATTTGAACCGCCAAGTTGCCAATTTTTCTGATCAACAAGCTCAACATCTGAGCCACTACATCCCTGTTACCTTATAGATATTGCTTCAATCTCAAATTATTTTGTAGATTATTGCTCTTTTCTTATCTGTAACTGCAGTGGTTTAAGATTATTTCTTGTAAGCTAACCACAAAAATACAACTCTATTAAAACTTTTGCATATAAAGGATTTACATGCTTCCTGTGGCTTCCGATGCTACGATCTATATGTATAATGTCAATATTGGGTTGGACTGGGATTCTGTTGTGATCTGCTGTCCTTTTAAGAAAATATTAAAAGTGGACAAGACTTTCATTCTTTATATAAATTTATCAGGATCTACATACTGTAATTCTTAATGGTAGATTGCTGTCTTTGTAAGTGAATTATGTGGTCTAATTGGATATATTCTATGACCAAAAAAAACACATTTGCCTCTGATGTTGCTATGAATTTCTTGACTTGTTAGGAAGCTAGTGACTTTTCTTGAATTGCTTAATTTTCCTCTGGACAATTCAAATCTTTCTCTTATGGGTTAGTTGCTAAATTGTAGCCTCAATGAAAACACATTACTGTTTTGCTAGAGCTAAATTCCTTGTCTTATTTAATGAAATAGTAATGTGATACATTTAATATTATCAAACAACTATATCTACCTATCCCAGATCCTTGGGAATACCAAATGTAGTCCAAATATCTGGCTGACTGTGCAGTCAACAATAGTAATATGGATAGGAATAGCGGATGATTCTTCCTGGTTGCTGGGGGTTTTCTGTTGTCCTTCTTGTACAGACATTGGCAGAAACCTCTTGCTTCTAATTGAGCCTCCATCTAGATTACTGTTTCCAAAATCAGATAGAAATCCTAAGACAAAATGTCTTGGGAAATAACCAGAGTAAAATATGTGGAACTGTAATACACAGGAATAGGGAATGAGCACATCTGAGCTATTCCGTAGCAAAGTCATCAAACTTTAAAAATTGTAGAGCCAGAACAAAATTGTTATAATTCTGTCCCTCCAGAGTAATGTTGTAGTTTACTTCATATACAGGTAGTCCTCGACTTATGATCACAGTTGATCCCAAAATTTCTGTTGTTAAGTAAAACATTCGTTAAGTGAGTTTTGCCCCGTTTCATGAACTTTTTGGCCACAATTGTTAAGTAAATCTGGCTTCCCCATTAACTTCGCTTGTCAGAAAGTTGCGGAAGGGGATCACATGACTTTGGGACACAACAACCTTCATAAGTATGAACCAGTTTCCGAGCATCTGAAATTTGATCATGGGGATGCTGCAAAAGTCGGAACTGTGAAAAACGGTCGTAAGTCACTTTCTTCATTCTGTTGTAACTTTGAACAATCACTAAATGAACTGAGGACCCAGATTGTTGGGGGCAATATGCTGACTCTCTGTAAACCGCTTAGAGAGGCCTGAAAGGCCTATGAAGCGGTATATAAGTCTACTGCTATTGCTATTGCTGTTTAAGTCGAGGACTAGCAGTAAAATATAGGACTATTTAACTGTGGTTTTATGGGATTGTGAATATACCAGAATGTTACACATATCATATCTGCAAGATGAGAAAATCACATCAGGAGAAATGATGTTTTCACTGTTATCTGATTCAGATAAAGTCAGATAAAGATGGGTTCTGCCTCTTGCCCTGGGATGTTCCATGCAATGTAGGAACTTCCTACTTGTCCCTTCAGTTGTTCTAAAGTAGATTCATTCAAAATTCACATTAATACAATCTTTATTGCCATCTTTCCTGAAAGGTTAAAGTAAATTGAGCAGATATAAATTGATAAACCAGCAGATAATCAGTTCACCAGATTCATGTTTCATCACAACACTTAACTGATGGGAAGAATGTTCACTGGAACATCACATTAGGTGAACCTGTTTTATTCATCTTTTCATTCAATTATAGTTGGGTGGCCTGTGTAATTTCAAGTGAAACTATCTCTATTTAAATAAGGCTTCCAATTAGTTGAATTGTGGATTATCCTAACGTTTAGAATGTCCCCAAGGCCATTTGCATTGCCAAGTTGGAATTTGGTGTTACACATCTGTCATCAAACGTATAAATGTGTTTATAGATTGCATGCATATTTTATATGTATTATGTTTCATGTGCCCTTTATATTATTTTGTTTTTCCTGGATTGCAGTGAAATATCTGAAAGCAGACCAAATTGTACCCTAATCTTCTGAAATGCTTTGCTTCATATTATTTATTATCTCTTAATTCTAGACTTTTAGACTGTAATAATAATAATTATATTTTTTCCAGTTAATGTAATGCTTATAATAGTATCCTACCAAGACTTTGAAACCAGATCTACATCAGAAATATAGAGAAAAGATGGGAAACTGGTTCATGTAACCATCACATGTATTGCTTTGGTGACTTTTGAGTATGTCAAGGCATAATCAAGTGGCAGAAATTATATTACAGGCAGTTGGCAATAAAACATGGACTCCTTGAAGCTGAGCTTGAGAGCCACATTATGAATACTTACTTGATCTGGTTTTAGACAATGTTAATTTCACACTCTATTGGGATAAACCTGTAAATAGTACTGACAAAACAGCAGGCTACAATAATTCTAGCCATAAAAATATATCCAGCAATAATTCTTATGGATAACATGAAAAAAACTGCAAATGAAATGAAATCCATTTTACAGTGGAAATAAGAGTCATCACTCAACAATGATACCAAGACAATGATACCAAGTATTTCCTTTTGAAATTAAGTTATTTATGCTTATGGTTTTAACTATATGCAAATGGCTTTGGTGTATTGTATCATTCAGTCATTCCTTAAATATTTTTTGCCATAAATACAAATATTTTTTTAACTGTAAAGAAGAAGTTTTCACAATAATTTGCTTTTATTAAAAGGAAGATTGTGCAGGTTATCTGAAAATATGCTAATGGAGGTAGATGAGGATTTCCCCCCCTCTGCCGTGTGTGTGTGTGTGTGTGTGTGTGTATCTGAATTTCTTAAATTCAGATAAATTCAATTATTTGTCGTCATCATCATAAAGAAGACTTATGTCCTTTGGTGGTAAAATGGATGCTTCTGGGTAGTTCACAAGGAACCTTATGGAAATGGGTAGTCCCTATTCCTTCTTTTCAGTAGCTGGAATTTAATGGTACATTGCTGTGGGATAGAAAAATATTATTCTGCTAAATCTGTGCTTTCCAAGAACTTTCTGGCATCTTCCAGAAGCTTCCTATCTACCTCATCACAAGGTTCAGGGGATTGTTAATGGTTCACTGTAAAATTCATTGCCAAGGTTTGAAAGCTCTGAAGATCTGACATTTTTAGACAAAGTAAGCTGTTAAGGAGCTGAGAGAAAAACTGGTGTCTCGGTTTTTGTCAACACATTAAAATAAAATTTCTCTCTTATGCATCTCAGTAATTCTTGTGCTCAAGTATGTGTTAGAAACTGTGAAAGCTCTAAAGCTTTGGACTAGATCGTTCATTTCTCATTGTATCGCATATTGATGGATTTCTTTTTCCCTCTCCATTGAAATCAGTGGACCAATACCAGGAGTATGTGGAGTAATCCCAAAATATTGAAATAATTACTGGGACTGTCTTGTAACTAAAGACTTATTCTGCATTGAATGAAAGTTACAATAATTTCACTGATGAACTCATAATTTAAATTGCACCTTCGCACTGTATGGACCTAGGGTAATCAGTCTTGTCCCACCGAAGGTCCTAGGTGACTTTCAAAACAAAATAGCCAACATGAAGTAGCAAAGTAACCTTGATGGAAGCTTATATAAGTGGGAATATCTGACCCAAGACTGGTGGTGTTACAATACTGACACCGTAGCGGTTTGCAATATGAGACCATTAACATAAGAACCCACTAAATGTAATTAGATGTGGGATTCAGTGAGATCATAAAGAGATCAGACAGGAAAATCCATTTGAGTCCATTCCTTTATTTGCTTACACCTAATGGATAGAATCCTATAGTTCAATCCTGAGCTGCAGTACCACATGCAGGGATCAAATGCTTCAGAAAGCAGGTGAATACAAGAAATTTGCACTTAGGGACACTTCCACCTGCTAGCACTGATGATATTACCTAGTTTCAGGGGTGAAATTCAACAGGTTCTGACAGGTTCTGGAGAACCGGTAGTGGAAATTTTGAGTAGTTCGGAGAAATAGCAAATACCACATCTAATTTGCCCCAGAGTCAGGTAGGAAGGGAGATTTTGCAATATCCTTCCCCCAGGAGTGGGGAGGGAATGGGGATTTTGTAGTATCCTTCTTCTGGAGTGGGGTGGAAATTGAGATTTTGCAGTATCCTTCCCCTGCCACACTCACAGAATCGGTAGTAAAAAAAAATTGAATTTCACCACCGCCTAGTTTAGTAATGAAACTTCTGCAGAAAGCACCAAGGACCCCACAGATGGAATCCTGCCAAACTAAAACTATAACCTTCTGCCCTATAGATGTATCTTGAGAGGTTCTAGGTTGTATCTACCTTGAACTTCTGCCCTTTACCCATATCCAGCTCAGGATTACACAGTCTCTTAATCTGGGTCTGTCTCTCTGGGAAAATTCGGGGTTGCCAAAAACTCGCTCCCCCATTGCTCCTGCAGGTGCACATTCCATCATAGGGAATTATACAAGGCAAGATAACCACAGTTCTCTCCCAGATAAAAATAAATAAATTAACTATTGATGCTAATTGGGAGCAGAGATTCAAATAGCCCCCCCCCCCCGGACGACATTCCAAACCTCTTTGAAAACCTGGCAGTTCTCCCAGGGATTAGGGTGGGTGTTGAGCCCCTTTCAGCTGTTTTTGTAATATCGTATTTTTCCCCCAGACATGAGCTGCTCTTTTTTTCTAATGATTGCCTCTATTTTAATTGTAAACTGCTCAGAGTTATCTACAGTATAATCAGGTGGCCTCTAAATCAAATCAAATCAGCCAATCAACCAAGGAAATAAATCAAAACATTTAAGTCTGGTGCAGTTTTGAGTACAGGCACCATACTGGTTTGCAATGTGAAATTATTGGCACAAGGAACCCACTGTGTGTAATTTGATTTGAGATTCCGTGAAACCAGAAAGCATGAGATAAAGTAAAATAGTAGCCTAAAAAAACAAGGATGTTTTTTATTCTGTTTGTCACATTACAAAGTCTGGGAAACAGTCAAAATGTTTTTAAAAAATTTCCTCCCCTCCAGAATAAACATCATCCCTAATCAATTGAGATAAAGATGTCCTTTCTCTACCTCAGGAACATATTCAAGAAGGTAGAAGTCCCATTATAACTACCGTATTTTTCGGTCTATAAGACACACCTTTTGCGCTCAAAAAAAAAAAGGCTGAAAACCTGGGTGCATCTTATACACTGAGTACAGCATTTTTGCCTCCCAAAACTCCGCCCCTTCACCAAAATGGCCATGCATAGCTCTTAGAAGGCTTTCAGAGAGTTCCTGGGGGCTGGGAAGGGCAGAAATGAGCAAAAAACGGCCCATTTTGCCCAGCCCCCAGCAGCACTCTATAAGCTTTCAAAAGACTATCCATGCACTTTTTTTTTTTTTACAAAAAACAGGCCTGTTTTTGCAAAAAACAGGCCCGTTTTCACAAAAAATGGGACATTTTTTGCTCATTTTTGCCTCACCCCACCCGCCAGAAGCACTCTACAAGCTACTCATGCCCTTTTTTAAAAAAAAAAAAACGGCCCGTTTTCGCAAAAAACGGACCGTTTTTGAGAGGTTTGCAGAGTGCAAAAACTTTTTTAAAACTTTTTCCTCTTCAGAACCTTATACTCCGGTGAGCCTTATACTCCAAAAAATATGGTAGTTCAGATTGGTGACATTAACCTGCCAACTTTAGCTATTCTTTGAAAGATAACTGGACTGGTTAATATTTCGATGGGAGAATACTAGGAAGTCCCAAGGCTGTAGGACAAGCTCTAAAATTGGTTTTTTAAAAAAAGAAAAGTCCCAAGGAAAAGCAGTGACAAACCATTTCCATCATCAAGGCACACCCATGAAGTTTCTAAGAGATAAATCTTGGCTTAAAGGAAACTTTGTATATCAACAGTATTATAAAACAATATTTTGTTTTTATTTTTCTAAATCAAATTAGGATTCTGTAACGAGATGAAAAGGATTGTTCCTAGTTGTGTAAACTAGTTGTGTACATAGCTGATTAAATCAAAACCCCTTTCTAAGTGTTCAGAGAAATCACTTCAGAGTGATTTCATGATATTCCTTATCTGTCTCTGCCATGGATCCCATTTTGTCTTCCAACTGTGTGTCAAATAGGTCCAATTTGGAGGGGATGTATGTTGACCTGATCTAACTATATGTCTGTGTGAGCTAGACACAGAGGGAGATTTATGTTTTCTTTTTACCTCCACTCTTATCTTACAACAATCTTGTAAGGCAGGCTAGGCTGGGCTGAGAGATACCAGTGCCTTTTGCCAAATCCATGAATGAATGCCATGGATGCAATTTGTGCAGGCAGGACAAAATGCAAAAGTGATCCAGCTTATTCTTCCTTGAAATCAGGACTCATTCGGCTACATTTGCATCAATTTTTAGCTTCCTGAAATTTGGATTTCATTCCCTATCAACCAACAAGTGAAATTTAGACTTCCTTCCCTATCAGTTCACCAGACACTACTCTGGGGGGCTTCTTGCATCACGATATAGGGAGGATGAAAGAGACTGAGTAGCAAAGCACTTTGCCATGGAGAATACTATATAAACAGTATTTTAAAATGCAGGTAGCTCATCTGTTTGCCACAAGGCAGTTATGTGATCATGAATATAAGAGACAGCTTTCACAGAAGAGAAAGAGCTGCAAGTGGGGGGGGGGACTGCAAAGCTTTAACTAAATAGCCTCCATTGCCCCCCTTCCTCCTCCTTCTCAGCAGTTTCAGATACTCAAACATGTGCAACCTCTAAGGATATAAAATAACACAATATTATTTTTGCTTTTAACGTTGCTTTTGCGTTCTTTTTCCTTACCTAATGCAGTTGCAAAATGTGTCCTATAATATTCACAATTTGCACTTAAGATCCATGTCCTTGATATGTAGATTTGTTCTACTTCAACCATTGATTTAAGAGCAGGAATCTTTCTGATTCAGGGATGATGCTTTTTGGCAGATTTAGGATCTCACATAAGATGTGTGTAGTCCATTGTTAAATATTCATAAGGTAGGGGTCAACTTTTTAGTGACCTGCACAAAACATTTCATTAATTTGTTGTATAACAGAAAACACTTTGAGCTATGGAAAGCAATCCATATCACATCTGGTTTATCATGTGATTACCAAGTATCATTGAGTTGGATCCTTTTGTGTCCCTGCTCCCCCAAACAGCACAACGGTTGTTTTAGAGTCATGTTTCTTACAAAGAGTATGTTGCCTTTGCAAGACCTTTTGTTTAGTTAAATACATTGAAAAGAATTTCACAACTGTATCCCCTGAAGAAAAATAATTAAGGCAGATTAATTTGATTTGTATGTGATATTTATAATACTACATGTTTTTATTTATTTTAAAATATCAAACCACATTTTTCAAATGTAACGGGATGAACTTCAGTTAATACATAAATTTTAAAACATGCTCCAGTATTTTTTTTTTGGGGGGGGGAATTAATGCTTAAGAGCAAGTGATAATTCTTTTTATCTGGTCATTTTGACACCTTGAGTGAATGTTCTGCATTAATTGCACAGAACCATCAAATCTGATAGCTAGAAGGTCCCACACTGTCCAAACGTTTGAGCAGATGCTACTAAGTTCAGAAATACTTGTTTGCAGTCTTTAACAACAAGCCTGATAAAAATCCTTATTTGGAAAACATTGATCAGAGGGCTGTAATAGATTCATCTGTGGTTGTGATAAATTTTTACATCTTATGTGATTCATTTCCTTTTGGTTTGTTTGGGGGAGGTGGGTGGTAATTCTCTGCATAGGGCAGGCACACAAATAATTTGTACAAACTCCTGTTGAATTTGCAAATGTTTGCATGATTTATACCGGATTGTACCATGAATAATCTGTGCTAGACAAAAGTATCTGAAAAGGCTAGAGGCTTGCAAAATAATGAAAGCAGTATTTTTTTTGTTAAAGAAGTATCAAAAGTATCCCCCCACCGCGTTAAAAAAAAAACCCACCTGATTTTCAAATGTGGTTTTTAAAAATCCCTCCTCCTCCTTCCATAAGTACAATCGTTACTCTTTCGGCCTATCTGATTTTAAAAACTGATTGCTGTGAAAGGTTGCATTCGCCTTGCTTCCCCGTACTGTCGCGTAGGCTCTGCTGAATAGATAGCTCTTTCACAGTGAGATTTTTAAAAGATCTGTTAGTCCATGTTCAATTGGGGTTGGTTTTCGTTTTCTTAAGGGGGGGAGAGGAAATAGTTTGGAAGTGATCTTTCCAGGGACCAAGTAAGCATATGCTCTTTGCCATGCTTTTTTAGAGCACAGAAACAGACACGGTTGGGTCACAGGGTTAACAGCACTTAATTGTAGTTGCTTTAGAGACAAAAGCGTTATTTCACAAAAGCATTATTTCACCTGCCTGAGAGAGAGAGAGAGAAAGAGAGAGAGAGAGAGGCCCATTGTGTAGGGGTGTTTGAACTGATTATGTTTAGAGGCTGGTTGTGATTGGTGGAGAAGGGCGTGGCTGATTGGGTAGTTCGCATCTTGTCAGCCCAGGAGCACCCTTGTGTGTGCAATCTGTCTGTAACCTGAAGACTGTACAGCAAGCCTTAATAGAGCTTCATGGCCCTGCACTGTGTTTGTGGTGGCAGCTAAATGGAGTTTGTCAGGTTTGTCAATACGATTGATTTTATTATTTGTTTCAAATAATGCAGGGCATTGATCTTTAATTTTGCATAGACAAAATAGGGATGTTTATTCAACTTACCTCCTTTCTTTTCTTTCCTTTCTTTTCTTTCCTTTCTTTTTCTCTGTCTCTCTCTTTCAATTGACGCTTTTTGAACTCTCTTGTTTACTCCACTCCGTCAAGAGTTTTACAAAGAAGCTGAGAAACAGACCGTCAGCGAACTGTATTTACATTATGTAGGCCTGGGTCTTCTTTTCACGAACTTTAAGGGAAGATTTGAGAGCAGCCTTTTTTTAAAAAAAAAAAAAGTGCGAGCCGGGCATGAAAACATTTTCTTCTTTGTCTGGTAGTTAGGGTAACAACTTCGTAAATAATTGTCTTGAAAAGAATACTGTTTGGGAATGTAGTTGCTGTATACAAATATATGAGTGAGATTCTCTCCTATCGTCAGAGGCATGCTTTTAATATTTATGGCATAATTGCCTTAATTGTAATTTCTTTGAAAAGGGGGAGTAAAACTGCAGATGTGCAAAATTCTGTGTCAGGCACAGTTAAGTGTTTGATTTTACTTGCTAGACAATTTGCCACGTGAAATTATGTACGAGAGGTTTGCTTTTGACAGTTACCAGGATTAATGTTCTCCGAAGAAATAAGTGTAACTGGATCTAACTGTAACCAAGCTAAGCATCAGGCTTAGAATACTGAATTTTCTTGCAAAAGGAGATTATTTTTCTAAGGGGTGGTGGTAGTGTAGAGGAGGGAACAGTTAGGAAGTGGGTGGTTAGTTTAGAGCAAAGTGCATATATACATGCTTCCTCTTTGAGATTAACTCTTTCATTTCTGACAGTTGAAGAGGCGAGAGAAACTGAATAGGTCGTAGAGGAATTTACTTGTGTGAAGTGCAGTTTTAAACCTAAAGTGTTGCCATCAACTTAGTCTAGGAGATTTCAGGGTGGTATACGAAATAAATATGAATAAAAAAGAGTGGAAAGGGAAGATTAGCTTAATACATAAGAAATGTGCTTTGTTTCTGTTGAATTTTTTTTTTTCCTGAAGAAAAACTTTTACCTTGCTGACAGATATTTCTGAAGCAAATAGACAGGGCAAAATGGAAGTCCTTCAGGGGAAGTATGAGTTGTATTTTCACATTTGTGTATGTCTAATTGATGTGGTCTATTTGTGTATACACATATATGCACATAAATGGGCACGTGTGCCTTAAAGCTTATTAGGCAACACTGACAGAATTAATTATGTTATATGGACTAGCTAAGATCAAGTGCTTAGTAGAGTTAACATAAATGCACTCCAGCTTCTTGCCCAGTTTGAGTTCAAGTTGAAAAAGCAGTATATGAATTTATGTCCGTATTTCTTTTTGAATTCTGTGTATAAATGGCTAATACGCACAAATGTTGTATGTGGTGATTCTTTTAATCCATTCTAATAACATTACATATGGAAGCAGGGTTTTTCTTCTACTAATAGTAGTAGTGGTGTAGCTTCTCAGAGAGAAGGAAGAGAGACTCTTATGTTGTCGAAAACTTTAAACAACCACGCTTGTCTTCTTTCTTCGTGCTGCCTGAAATTGCCCTGATACGGATATAAATCTGAAAACAAATCCTGTCCAAACACTGTAGCCGATTTGGCCTAGACTATGATAGAGCTGAGCTGAAAACTGATTGGCCTGACACTTTATAATCAAAGCTGATTTATTGTTCATTAGTAGTGCATTAGCCTTTTCAGGCACGACAGTTATTTGTGTAGGGGCCTGTCAAACAAAAGACTGCTAGCACCTGTCATTTCTAAACTATGAGATAAGCAAAATGATGGTAAGATAACACAAACAGAAATTTATACTTGCAAGAGGTAAACTCTTTCAGTGAACTTCCTTTTAAAAATAACTCTTCAACAATTTACAGGCCTGTAGTTTTTATAAACCTTAATAGGAATAAAAATGCTTCTTGGCAAAGTGACACATTTAATCTGGCCATTTGTACTCGAGTAACATCATAATGACTTATAGACATTATCTGTATGTATGCTGTTTTTTTTAAAACATTGCCTGCCAAGATACAATACTGTTAATGACTTTTAAAAAAACCCTCCATTGTCAAGTATTACTAATGGACAGATAGTATAAAATGCCACCTCTACAAGCAAGAGTTAATTATATGAAAACAGGGTGACATCACAGCAGACCAGTGAAAATGTCAAGATATAGCTGTTGGTGTTTAAGACGTGTTTCTGCAAATTCTCACTGCTTTATGGTTATTATTCCCACTGCTTGTCCCTGAACCCCTTCCTTATTAAGGTATGATCTCATGGTATAAACCAGAAAACAACACATTGTCGAAAGAAAACAAAATTTGTTAACTTTTGTCTGCCACCATAGAAACAGGATTAACTTATGTTATTCCAAAGTCATGGAGAGGAGACTATCTGAATGAGGATATATAGTGCATTGTCTTCTGTGAATTTTTCATTTGACAGGGATTTTGGAGGCTGTGATCTTAATTAAATCTCAACTGGCTCAAATAATGCATCTAAAAAGGCATGCAGTGTTGCATAACCTTGCTGAGTTGGTAAATCATAAATCATCAGAAAGCTTATGATAGGGAGGATTTATTTCAGTGTGGTTTTGTTCTTTGTTTGTTAGTTTAACAAACTATTTTTTAAAGTCCACCTTACTATATTTTGTAACACCCGTCCTAACCACTTTGCCCCTTTTAAAAACAGCTAATACAGGCAAGAATGAGGAGTTGCCATGCCCAGTTGGGCTAAAATTGGAGTCATGGACTGAAACTGACATGGGATCATAATTTCTTGGAACTTTTTACATTGTTATATACCTAAAAGCAGAATGTCAGCTTTGCTTTTATGATGAATATACAAGGTAGGGGTTGACTTGTTTTATTTTGATTCCTTTAAAAAATGAGAACTCTTACAAGGATTCTATTATATTATCTACATTAGAAGATTCCTATTAGTAACTACCTCATGAAGGTGAAAATGTCAGACTATAATTATTCTTTAGTATCTGACTAGAATGTATTACTTTCTGCAAACTATAAGCACCCACAGGGGGGAAAAACCTAGATTGTTCTACTGTGAATTTTTTTTAAAAACAGTAAGTTTTGATTTAGATAGATAAAATACCTAGCTTTGCTTACCCTTCATTACTGACCAGGAACGCTAGGTGTAATTTTAAAAAAGAATCAAATATGCATGGTGACCAGCAAAGATTATTGATTTTGTTAAGAGGCAAAATGTTAAACATATGCTAAATGTTAAGAGGCACAGACCAAATATGTTAATACAGTTTCTCGTGTGTCTTCTTAAATAATCAACTGTCAGCAGATGGTGAGACCTGGGGTTGTTTAGGAAGTCTTGTGTTCATTTCACTATAGTTTTATTTCTTTCCAAAGTGCTGAAAAAGCAAGCGAATGGCTGATTGCAATGTCTCAAACTCTTGTTGCTCTGGAAAAAGCAGAAACATGATTTGTTTTAAAGGTAGAAAAACTGTACTGATGTTAAAAGTTTAGAGAGTGGAAAAGCAGAAAAAGCAAAACAACAAAATCTGACAGTGGCTCACCCACCCTCAGCAGAATCAATCTACTTTGTAAAAAAATGTTTATTACTTGAGAGATTAACATTGTTTCTCTTTCCTTATCTATCTATCACACCCCTTCCCAAATTGTTGTTGCAGAAAATACATAAATACAAAGAATCCCGTCCCATTTCCCAAATCCACACCTGCAGTGTGGGAAAGTTCTGATACTGAAGACTGACTTGATATTGTTTGGCTGATTTTAAGTTGTTTGTTTGTTTGTTTGTTTTAATAAAAGTCAGACAGCGTTTGCTTGAAACCCTGTGAAGTTCAGACATTAGTATGAATGTTTTTTTTTTAAGGGGTAGATTCCTCCTTAGCTGTATTCTTTTCTTCCCCCACCCCATGTTATCAAGGACGGGGAAGAAATCTAGGGGTAGACACTGTCCCATGTGTTCCTCATCTCTAAAGTTAGCTTAGGTGTCTGGGTTTTTTTTTTTTGTTTTTTTTTAGAAAATCAAGTCATTTTATGAAGTGATCTTTTATGTTAACCTTTTCAGAGCAGTTTCCTCTCTTGGGAAGTATTTCTCCTGTCTGCAGTATATGGTGTGAAGAGGTGGAGTAGAATGGATGTATAAATGAATGTTGAACAATTACCTACTTCGCTTTGCCTTTCAACTAGAGTTCTTCTCACTCATTCATTAAGAATTGATTTCATTCCAGTCCTTCTGAAGGAAAAGAAAAGGACAACTGGATAACAGTAGTATATTTTAATTTTAAAGTTCTCAATCTTGCCCTTAAATCTGAAACATCATTGTTCAGATAACAGAGAACAAGGTAAACCAATAACATCAAAAAGGTTGACTTTGTGATTTCTCAAGGGCTTGTTATTTTGTGTTTTCCAATTCTATTTGAAGTCTTGAGAAAACAAGATGACACATGGGAGAGTACATTAAATTTTGATACATTTTTCCTATAACCAGTACCAAATACTCGCAGCTTACATTTTCTAGGAAAGGGTATCTTATTTATTGTATTTAGCTTTGCACTATTACTCTAATTACTGCACCATTTTGGGAGAAGATTTTGTTCTTGCGCTTTCTAATTTGTCTTACTATGTAAGGCATCTTTAAAGGAAGAAGAAACCCCTTATATTTTGATCTTTAAAGGACAGAGAATATTCTGGTTTGGCTACATCTTTATTAGAAATAAATCGGTCGTTAGCAAATATGTGATAGAAGAATCTGATGGGATTTTTTTTAAATTAAAAAATGAGTAGAACCGAGTGCTAATTAGAATTCTGTAGATGAAGATACCTGTGTTAGGAGTGAAACACAATATGTTACAAGCAAATAAACTTTTATAGATATTTGGAAAGGCTGTAACTCTGCATTGTGACATGCTTTAAATGAGTGTGTAACTTGAAGACATCTTGTCATAATTTGTCTGGGATTTTGTGTCTGATTGGGAGTAAGTTCACCATATTTTTAATTGGTTATTAATATTACATTAGGTAGTACAGTGTCTTGTACATCCCCCTCCTCCAGCCTATTCCTTCACATACCCAGGGAAAAAAAGGCAAATTCACATGAAAATCTTTTGAGTAAGAAAATAGAATATAAAAATATATGCTAATGTTGCAAATTATTTTGCCTGGTATAAATTTTACAGTTTTTGAGATGCTGCAGAAAAAAAACACCCTCTCTAGTGTGCAACTGTTAAAATGCTAATTTAATCATAGTCGTTTTGTTATGATTCCCCAAATGTATTAAATTAGTGTGTAAATATTAAACACTAAGATTGTTTAATGAAATTGAGGATACGTGGTTGTTGCTTTTTGACTGTTTTGAGGTTTGTGGGGATGAGATTAAGAATGTACAAACTCTTTAGGGCTCTGCGCCTGCTTTTTGTTTTGTTTTGTTTCTTTCTTTAAGTAAGCTAAAGAGAAACAAAACAAATGTTGACTGAGGAAGATTCCTTTCTATTGTAATGCTGCTATGCAGGTATGTTGTTTTAAAAACTGAGTACAGCTGAATCCTTCTGTCCCTATTCTTCCTTTTTCTGCATGTCGCTTTAGATAAGAAGGGAAAAGTGTTCATCCTAACAAACATTTAACAATAAAGTCTTAATTTATGTAAAGTCTGTGTTTATATGCAAATGAAGTGGATATGTACTATAGCTTTAACTCGCAGCCTGGCACATAAGTAAGAAATCAATTGTGCAAGCAAAGAGGAGATAGTGTCAGATTCCACTAAGGTTTCATATTAAAACAAATATAAATTTTCCTCTCCCCCTCCTCTTCCTTTCAGTTAGGAAAGAAAGATTTACGTAGTAGGAAGCACAGAATTATTAACCAAGTCAGGAAAATGTATTGTGTTTAATTGTGTATGTCTCTAGTTAAACTCCTACTCTTAGTGAAGCGCAATAAACAAAATGATAAAAAAAACATGCTAATTGAATTGTAAAGAGCTTCGCTCTTATTTCTTCTCCTCCTCCCTTTTTTTTAAAATAGGTTGTATTGTTGAGGATGGAACATTTATGCTAATGACTGACTACTTAGCTGATTTTACATTAATATAATAAACAGTACCTGTCGTTTCTCTGCAGTGTTATTTCAGGAAAAATACTGAAGTCTTAAAAGTGAAATTCTATTTTGCATAATGAAACGGAATCATGATTTCCGCATGAATGTTTCCAGCTCTGTGTGGTTTCTTTTTCTCTTTAATTGTTTTTGTTTTGTAGACCTGAAATATTGTGTCAGAAATGTTTTATCCACAGGGAGAAAAAGATAATGTAATTTAGTGCTTCCTTATTCCATTATGCTGAAAGATCCCCCCCCCCACTTTATTGTTACATAGGCAACTTTAGAATTAATACATTACTCAAATCAGTTGAGGTGCCTTTTATTCTGTAGACACTGGTCTACAGAATAAAGTTGATGGAGTTAAATTTTTTTCATTACCTTAAAATGGCCTTCTATAACAAATTTGACCACTTCAGTATTCTTTCTCAGCCACTAAAGGAATTGGGAGGCCATTAAAAATACAATTCTTAAGTTCTCTCCGCTAAACTAATTGTGATCGTTGTTGTTTTTATTATCATCATCATGATCCTTAGAGGAATAATGGCAGTACCACAAAAGTACAACGCAACAACACAAAACAGAAATTATATACGAAGCATTGAATGGAGCTTCCCTTAAAATGGAGACATTTTTAAAATCATAACATTTGATGTTTGGGGTGTGTGTGTGTGTGTGTGTGTGTGTGTGTGTGTGTGTGTGTGTGTGTGTGTTGGAGAAAGTCAATATTTAGCAGTCAGTCTAATTAAACAAACTGAATTTTGGAAAGAAAAATATCATCCTGAAATCACTATTTTATCCTCAAAGTGACTTTAGAACCGCATATAAAGTTATAACGATGTGATGTATAGGCCAATGAAATGAACCTAGGATCAGTTGAATTCATTTAAAGGCATATTTTCCATTTCTGATAGAAGAAATGCCAGCAGATCTCTTCTAGTAGGACTGTGTTAGGGACACAACTATATTTTGCCTTTACTGTCTCTGTCAATGTTAGTTGCCTACCATACTGTTTGTCAATGAAAAGAGGACTGGGTGAAAGTTATTAACTTTGGGTCTTTGCTGATCTTTTAGCTCAAAGACCCTGGATTACAGATAGAAGTGAATATTGAAAAGTGTTTAAATAAATTACACAACTGTCTCCTTAAAATTAAAACAGAACAATAGTGATGGCTGTTTCACAGAGCAGACTGGATGGGTAGCACATTGCTAGTATTATATATGGTGTTTGGAATTATAGTCCTGCTGTGTTAAATGAAACTTATTCCTTAGGAAATATTCTGTGGATTGCAATTTGAACTTCCATTTGTCTGTATCGTAGCTCCTTATAGATTTACACATTCTTGAAATCAATAAGCATAATCTATAACCTTCATTTGTTTTACTGTGAAGGAGCCTCTTATGATTACGCTGATCATGTTTCATGCATTTTATTGTCATTCATAACATGTATTTTATTAGCATACCTTGTAATTAGTTTATTTCAGAGTCGTGAAGACATGTTCTATCAATAAATTTTTGTTGATTGATGTGTTTGGATAGTTACCAGTATGAGGTCTCTTTTCTTTATAAAATTATATGAGATTTAAAGAAAGGGATTTTAAATATTATTTGCAAAAGGAATCTCAAATTTTAGCCATCCAGGATTAAAGTCTTAACATGCTAAAGAACAAGATTAAATAGAGATTTCTTATTTCACTCAGATATAAGTGTAATGTATGTAAAACAAGTACTGTTTTGATGGTATATATTCAAATCAGGAGCCATAAATATTAGAACCCGTAATTTAGAAATTACATGACTGCTTTAAATACTATTGATTTGAGCCACTAGCTAGTTTTTATGAATCTCAGTGAAATCTCCATGCCCTGGCTATAATTTTCAGCAGTCTTTGTTGTGTGCTTTTAGCAGCTTCTCAGATATTTTGCATAGAATTAAATAACAGTACTTAACCATGATCAATAACTTAAGATTAGTACAATCACTCTTGTTTTAATGACCTTAGTAGTTGTGGGTAATAAAGTGTGAACTGTAATAGCCCATTGCTGCTATCACATTCTCTTTGAATCCTAGTAGTGTTAGGGACTAGTGACATGAATAAGTGGGATATTTGGAAATTAAGAGATTAGATATCCAAATGTATTTATTTAAAACTTAGTCTACGTAAATCGTCTTGTGTTTCGGAAGCGGGTATAGGATAAAGTTCCTTTCACTACTTTATGCTTGAAGGGGGCAAGAGAAGAAGCAGGAATAGTGAGGAAGGAGTTGCTGAAGTTGAAAAAAATGGCACTTTCCCCTTGGACAACCACCAATGTTGAAGAAAAAATCCAACATTTTGTGGAGCCATTCCGTAGCCCCGTTTCCATTGTCCTTTCTCCTTAGGACATAGCAGGACCAATCCAGAGGAGTAAGAGCAGTTCAAGAGCTGCTAACACCTGTTGCTGGCCCCAGGAAATTATTTTTTTTATTTTTTTTCCCCACCAGCAATGGAGAGGCAAGAACATTTCGTTTCGTTGCTCTCATGTTGTCAGGTCTTTTTAGTCATAATCCTGGTCTAACCTTGCAATAACTGTTAACAACTATAAATATGGCTTCAGCTCACTTACCCGTTTATTGTCAGAATCTCAGAGAAAGCAGATCTGCAAATTATTTGAAACTCTTTTGAGATTTAGATCTTGTTAGTATCTAAAGCAAAAATAAAAAATAATAGTTGTGATTGGAAATGGAAAGAGTAGAGTAGTAGAACTCTTACTTCTTCTAGGACACTAAAATGCTTTTCCTTTTGAGTTTCAAAAACCTGTGATAGCATTGTGGAGTGAATAATCAGTAGGAAAAGAAACATTCATTTCCTTAATTTGTGACAAGTCTCTTATTGTTCTTCATTTCATACCCAAAGTTGCATTAAATGAATGTTGGATAGAAGACACCCCACAAAAAAAAGCCCTTATGTATACTTCCATCCTAAAGCAATCAAATAAAATTTATTTGTACATCAATCAGGAGTAATATTTTTTAAAAAAAATCCAAAAATATTTGCTTTTGCATATCAGGATCCATTGTTAAGGAAATATAATTACAAAATTTTCTTTATAGAAGAAAATAATGATGTTAAGAAATGGTGCACAATATTTTAATTCTAAACTAGTGAAAATATTGAAGGTTGAATATGAAGTACAGGCAGATTCAATCAAATATTTTACAAAATCAACAGTCATGTGATCTCTGTCTTTCTATAGAGTTAGGTTTTTTTAAGTACTTAAACCAATAACTGGTTAACTAAAACTATCCTGTCTGATGTTAGAATTAACATTATTAGTTTGGACCCAGATTTACTTCCATGTAACTGGACTAATTTTATTGGGCTTGTCCTACAACACAGCTCACCCTGCATAAATTTTATGTAACATTTGTATTATGTTGAAAAGTCTAGCAATGCAGGAGAGTGAAAGAAAGCTTGTTGCTGCCAACCCAGTAAATGTGTCAAATCCGCATCTAATCTATTTCTTCTGTTTGTTTATTTATGCTCTTGTTCTTTTCTTTGTTTCATTATTGTCAGTCAGTCTCTATATATGTCTTCCCCTTGTTACTTGAATGGAAATCAATAAGACAATGATTTAAGGAATAGTCTCTCTATCTCAGCGCTTGTCACTGCTACTTAAGCATTCTATACCTATATTTCAGTGCTCTATGTTTGAATTTGGTTCTTGTTACCATTAATATCAGTGGAATTTTAGTATCTGTTTCCTAAAATTTGTCTAGTAAATTGTGCTGTAATTCTACAGAACAGTAAAACTCAGTTGCAAGCATGGCACACATAATTATCAATGCACAGAACTGTGCATGACATAAAATAATTCCAATATGTATAAAACCTAAAATTCAAATGTGATGGCTTTGAGACACATTTGATTTCATACAGTCCATAGGTGATATAGGAGCTTCAGGTTACTTTACATTGCAATGCATATCCTAGTAACCCTAACTGACATAACAATGTTGCTGACACTTGCTGGTCTAGTGTCTTGTATTATGTTAATGAGGGGTCAAAGGGTATAATTGTATCAAATAGATGCAGTTAAGCATTGCTTCTAAAATAGGTAAACATACACACACTGCATGGTATTTGCTGTACATAAATCTGACCTTCAGAAACCATTTTTTCCTCCGCTTTAGTTCATCAAAATTAGCGATGCTGAGAAATCGGTACATCAGTGCATAATGACTGTGAAATTAGGAATGGGAATTTGCTATGCAAATGATAGGACAAATCGTGTGAAAAAAAGCAAGAAAAACTGCACATTAAGACATCATGTTACATAAAATTAATACTGCATTTCTTTCTTGCTTACTACTCTCCTGAAATATTTTTAAAAACCTTTTTATCTCCCGAGCAGCTATTGTCTGCTGATTTTTTAACATGTGCTGCATAAAAATGTTCAAAACATGTTATTACCTTTCATTGCAGTATATGAGATGACAGCAGATTCTTTTTAACTAAGTATATCCTTTTACTGCTTTTAGTTTTTTGCTGTCACCTATTTCAGCTGAAACTAAAGGAAAGTATTGTGCTTAAATATTACTTATTCAGTTATGTGAGTTTTGTGCCCCCCCCTCAATTGTAACTCTCCCCCCACCCCTTTAATCCTTTCCTTTCTTTTTTTTTTCTTCTGTCTTTCTTTTTCTGGTGGGGTTTCTTGCAAAATAGTCTTGTTGCATTACCGGAACTGACAAAATGGTTCTCATGTAGTCTGCAAATTAAACACAAGTGCAGTGATTATTTTGAATAGCTAAATTACATTCTAGAAAGCTTGCAGAATTCAAAGCATTGTCATTAGGTATCCGCTTGAATACAATTTGTGTAACCTTGGCCGAGACAGCCTGTCATTTTAATGTCAGTGTTTTATCTGAACAAGACATCATCCTTTCAGATAGAGTGTACAGGTTCGTTGCAAAGATGCCCGTGCAGAAACGTGTTAACAGTTGCAAATATGAAATGCTATCAAGTTCATCACTGTAGCTGTTTGTCACTGAAATGTCATGGAAAGCGGCTTTTAATGGTATCTCACATAATACGAAAGAGTTGAAGCCATCTGTATGCTAGGTGAATGCGGAACGGTTGAGACATCATCATAGGAATTCCACTGCTAAAATTGCTGGGGAGCAAGGTGTGTTTTCTGTATCGCTGAAATTGCATTAATTTGCTTCAAGTCATTAAGTTGAATCTCCCCAATGGCCGCTTCTGAAGGGTCTTACTTGTTAATTAATGTAACATTTGTCAAAATTGATAGGCATCTCTAGAAGATGCGCAGATTAATAGCTTGATTTTCTCAGAACATAAAATCTATTTCTGTGGAATGGGTAGAAAACAAACTTATTTGGCTGGTGCATAGTGTTCCCCCGAAATAAATAAGATGCGATCACATTTTTTAAAAAAATTCCTTTGCTTGTCCTTTAAAATCAAAGCTAGAGGAAAAACATTTGGGGTGACCTAACAATACAGTATTGTATTTATCTGTTCAAAACAAAAAGTCTCCAGATTGCAGCTCACTAAAGCAATTATTTTAAAGGGTGTACAACAGAAAGAGAAATTTAAAATGAAATATAACAAAACAATTCTCCCTTGACAGAAGGTTTGTTGAACTGCTTGTTCTTTATTCTGTCTCCATATTTTAGGTTCCAGTGTCGGTGGCTATGATGACACCTCAAGTTATCACTCCCCAGCAAATGCAGCAGATCCTCCAGCAGCAAGTGCTAACTCCACAGCAACTTCAGGTCCTGCTCCAACAGCAGCAGGCACTCATGCTTCAACAGGTAACTGCTTTCTTTAGCAGCGGTTGAGCTAACAAACACCATGCTATTGGAAAAGGAAGGCTATTAAAATAATGTCATTTCCTATGTCCTAGTATCTTCCTGAAATAAGTGATTGTTACATCTTTATGTCCTGGCATCCATGAGACATGATGGGATTGCAAATTCCCAGAATTTTCCGCCAGCTAGGAATTCTAGTAATGACAATATTCCCAAAGATATCTGTATAGATGTCAAGTTGAACAAAGTGCCATTCATTCACATTCATTATAGGAAATACTCATCTGAATAATTGTGTTTATGTTAATTGTGGTTAGTTCTGCAGGATCCAATCTGGGTTGGTCACAGGGACCACAGGCTTAGTCTTTAGGAAGTCCTGGTGACCGACCCAGATTGGATCCTGCAACATTATCCTGGGACACATATATTCATCTTCATTCATGAGTTATAGTTCTTTCTATGTGTTGTCACTGTTGCAACTATGAATAATGGCTGGACAAAATTACGGTCTGAAGAGTTGACACTTCCCAAGCTTTTCTCCCCGTGCTATCAGTAATACTTTCAGAATGGGCTTAAAGAGATCCCAAACATCATATAAGTTTCTAATAATGAGTTTTCATCAGTGTCTGCCTAAAAGAATTCATACTGCAATTTGTTAGCATAGGCACTGTTTTTATATTCAGACTAGGGGTCCTTCACCTGTGGGCCACAAGGGAGGTTTGCAACTGAACCGTGGAAACAGCCAGCTAGTGTTGCACGCTCATGCACCTATTCACTTGCACAAGCAGCGGGTAAGGGCTTGCATGCACACACTATTTGTGTGAGCGGCAGGTGCATGGGCACATCGATCACACAAATGGAGCTACGCACACACTTGCCGGCCACTTGTTTGAACCATCCCCCCCCCCCCCCCCCGGATTGTTCTGCAAAACTGGAAACGTTGGGAAACTCTGTTTTAGACCATAGCAAGCAGCAGTGAAACAGAACAGAAATAGCTGAGCCAGAGTTATCTTTTTTTACAGCCTCCACAGTGTAGGAGTTTCATGTTGGATTTATAAATAGGAGGTCTAGATTCAAATCTTTACTTGGCCACAAGTTTTGTTTAATACCTTGGTCTAGCTTTCTCATGGAGCCATTTTTTAATAGAGGCAACCCTCCCATGCTAACTTAGGAAATAAAGAGAGCATTGAAATCTAATCTACTTCCCGCCATATAAATATAATGCAATATCTGTGCAATTGTGGTCTGTCCCCTTTTACTGTATTAATCAGCCTTGCTAATACCACTTTTCTTTCATTTGCAGCTCATACATTAGTGAAAGGTAGCTAGTAAAAAATAGCAAGGGTGGTATCTTGTCATAGTGATCAAAACAGGAGTGTGGTACTGACCACCCAGCAGAAATACATACTAGAGTTTTGAAGGCTATGAAACAGTCTTTGGGTTAAAATCCTCTTCCTCCAAAATATTGTTAATTAACTAAAGCCCCAAATGACTTTGTGTGGTATGTATGTCAGTGAAATGTTCATTCATTCATTCATTCATTCATTCATTCATTCATTCATTCATTCATAGAGCAGTAGTCCCAGAGACCATTGCAAGATGACATTGAATACGGTGCTTTGCATTCACTCTCTCAAGTATTAATTCACAGAACAGAAGCATCGAATGAGCTATCTGTCTGGAATAGAAGTAGATGGCAGAGGGAACCCTGTGTCTGTTCTAAATGATGCTTGGTTCAGTACAATGCAACAATGATTTAGAATGCTTGTATATGTTCCAAATAAAGATTCACCAGGCACTCGTAGGCAAGGGCATTCTGGCTTTGTTGTTTCAATCAAAGGTCATTCCTTGCCTTATTTTAATTAGTTTGTGTAGAAAATGGTATGTTTTTCATCAGTTCATTTTGGAGATTACTTTTCAAACGATAATGCCAAGAATAGTCAATGTGCATTGAATTTATTGTCGAGTATCAAACTAAAGGTCAGAGCGTTACAGATAAAAGGATGCTATTTTTCAAATAGCCATTTGTGTATTACCAAAAGGGGATCCTGAATTGGCTATCCCACTTTGTTTTACTTAATGGCCTCTATCTTCTTTTTCCTTGTCTCCTTTTATTTTCTTTTGTAGCAGCAGCTCCAAGAGTTTTATAAGAAACAGCAGGAACAGTTGCAGCTTCAACTTCTACAGCAACAACATGCTGGAAAACAACCTAAAGAGGTATTGTTAAAATCCGTTTTTACTTGCATCTAGAGATAATGAAGGAAAGTATAGCAGCTATTTTTTTTAAAAAATATCCCTCTATCTGGCAAATTTGTCCTTTCAAAGCCTAGTACAGTATAAAAGCTAAGTAACTCATTTTGTCACTGCGGCCCACTTTCCATATGTACAACTTTGTGGCTGAATGATTAATTAACATACCCAAAGTAGTTAAGATAAACAAAGTAATATAAACTTCACCAGCCCAGCAGCTCAGATCATACACATGTAATTTGGTGAAAAGAGCCAGAATTTGCCATTTAGGAATTGGATGGAGCTTGATTTACATTTCCTTTCTTTGCCAAACAGCTGGCTGATAAATTCTAGCTTCTTTTACTAAATTACACATGTGCTACCTTGATTCCTACAGGTGCAGCCTATTGGAGGGGATCCATTTATTGCAACTCCAAGGAAATGTGTCCAATTAGTTTGGGGCATTTTAAGCCAACCAGGAACGCATAAGCTCAGTGCTTTGTTATTGTTCTTTCTACTCCTTTTTACTCCTTTTCAGACTTTTTAAAGGCGGAACCTAGATGTGTTCATCGAATCCAATAGTTTCATCTAAATTACAATTTAAGCATCGTGACCGACAAATTCAGCCCCATAGTTATATCTAATATAAAAAGAGCAAAATTTGCTTTGTACCATCACAATGCTCATTGGTCCTTGCCCAAGTGAGTATTATGGTAGAGTACCCCTATCAAGGATACTTACGTTTTTGCTTATTCCATGAACAAAGATGTGGCATCTCTTCACACGGGGATAAGAATCACTGCTCTGTTTTCATATTCTAAACAAATAGAAACAGCGTATAAATCAATTTAATGTATTTTCTTCTTGCTGAGTGTTTAAAATGATCAGACGTATCTCAGTCTTGGAAAATTGTCCTGTTTTGCAGCAACCTTGGGTATCTTTATGTCTTTGCTTGTAATCCTTTCCCTGTTTTACCTCTTACCAAACAAGTACACTTACTTCTGGAAAAGAGATTTTTAGATAGTTCCAGGAGATACTGTACTTCTCTTGGACCCCATTAGGGCATCTACAGGGAGAGAAGATAAAGGATGATGGACAGAATTTGCTGAAAGACAGATTATGTACCATTACCAGTTATTTTGTGTTATATCTGCAGGGTTTTTGTCTGTCTGTGTGTGTGTGTGTGTGTGTGTGTGTGTACACAAGATAGAGAGAAAAGCCTGGGAGGCACCATATTTTCTCAGCAGGAAAACAATCATACCCATTAGACTAGCTAGTTCCCTTTATGAACTGACTGTGTGTCCCGGATTGTTCTCCACGTTCAGCTGCATGTAGGTTTTGTGGCAAGACCTTGACATTTGAGTGATGGGGTAAGAAGAGCCCTGGGATATAGACACTTTCATTGCATAGCTGCAAGCTAGAGCTGAAAAAAAATGGTTAAAGATTAAAAAATGGTTAACTAGTGAAAGAGAGTCTTTTCTTGTATAGGGTGGCAAATTCAAATAATCACAGTTGCCATTTGAGGAGTGGTGTATTATCAGGAAAAGCTGTAACCCTGAAGTATTTTCTTATATATTGATATAAAAGTCTATAATTATTAGAGTAGTCCTTGAATAGCTATCATAGGTAGCAAAGAAGATCAAATGGTAATGTGGAAAACAAGTCCTGCTCATGGCCATGTGGGATTAGACATGGAGCCATCCTTTGGCTTGTTCTGCCCAGATGTGGAGCCTTCTTCTGTATTTTGTGATAGACTTCATGAATGCCACAACCTAATGCTGCCTGATTTAAGTGTGTTGCCCCAGACGTATGCTTGGGTTCCATGCACCTTGTTTTTAGGAAATTTCTTTCAATATATTTTCTTAGGTGTACTTTTGACAATTCTATTGTCTAGTGTGGATGGAGACCAGCCATGAGATTTTATCTTGGGACTAGCTTTACTGTTGTTTTACTCTATTGGAGATTCTCTTTGGAAATTTTTTGTATGCTGTTCAAAGCAATCTGATTGGTATTACTTAAGGAAATAAATCTATCAATCACCTTTTGCTCCTTATGCGCAAGGGAGAAAGATGAAGACAAGAATGCTTTCTATTGTTCTCAGCTACAGGTGAGCAAGAACCTTCTTTTTCTCTCCCTTCTTTTTTCTGTTCATCTACTTACTATCACCTAGCTTGTTGGCCATTGAAACGGACAGGGAATAGTGCTGCCTTATTTAGGGACAGACTATACCTATCAAGGGATACATGCCCTCAGAACCTATTCTTTATCCCACATACTACGAGGTTGAAGGTTCACTTACAAACTTACTAGAAGTATTACAATTTTCATTCTTCTCAGGATTAGTGGATCAAAAATGACGTCACAAAATATTTACAGCCAAAACCTTAACATAGAACATGCTATTGGTAGTATAGTTTCCCCTGTTGCAAAATTTGCGGGATACAAATTCCTTCTAAATTTATTCCTTCTAAATAAATTATGACACGTCTCATAATCCATGGATGTTTGCTATTCATCTTCTACAACAAAGACTTTGTGAATTTCATCATATATTATAATTGCTGTAGAATTCTATCTGAATTTGATTTTCCCCCCTTGAGAAGACCGAGCAGAACATTTAAGATAGGGTTGATATCTTTGGCACTCCAAAAGTTGATCAATTGTCCCATCAAGTCTTGTGTTTACCTTAGTGTTCACATAAACAGATCTGGTCCCAATCTGGTCATTCAGGTTTTCCAAAGATGCATCCATCCTTGTTGAAGTCTCAGCCAGCCAGTTTGCTGCTGGTAGATCTTTTTCTTTTTCCTTTTCTTTCCTGCTGCTATAGGCTTTACTATAGTGCTGGGCTTTGTATAACACATCCCAGATATAATAATTTGAGCCTAATTGTGTCTCAAATGAGAACTTTCCATTCATTTGTTTCATAACCCATTCTTTTGTTTAGTTTCATTGGTTACCCACGATGTTCTCAGAAGTCTTCTCCAATATAAAGTTCAAGAGCATCAGTAGTTTCTATCCTGCTTTTTGAGATCCAGCGGTCACTTTCGTAGAGTGTTACAGGGGGGAAAAAACATTGCCTGTGCTCTTCTCATCTTTGTGGAGGTAGACACATCACACACTCTTTTCCAAAGCCTTCATTGCTATGCTACTGGTATCTCAGGTATAATTCCCTGCCTTATGCCTCTTCTATGTGAGGCTGTCATAAGTTGTGGTTAATTGACTTTTAGATGATGGCAGATTACATAATTTCAGGAGAAAGTACTTGTATTGTGGCTTTTGGCAGCTCTAGCCAGCTCCACCATTTGTCATCTAGGATAGGTTTTTGAAGGAATGCAGCCCCATCACATCAGCCAAGCCCTATCTTGGGGCTTATCCATAAGGATGTCCTCAGTTTGGTTGTGTTATTGCACCTGAATCAACCCTGTCTTTGTGTGATAATTGCAATGATTCCAAAGCATCCATTCCCATGTTGCTCCATATATTTCCTTACCCATCACCAAGCCCAATCCCCTTGCAATGTGGAAAACTAAGTTTTAAGCCAAGTATGAATTTTACAGCTGAGTTATGAAATTGGGGAGGGGGGGGGCTATAATAGGAAATGCTGACACAAACCTTAACAAGAGCCTGCTAACGGGCGCCACTATAATAAAAAAGGAACAGATTAAAAAATGTCTAAAATGTAAATCTAAAGGACTAAGAGTAATTAAAATGGAAATGGCACAGGGAGGGAAGGCATGTAATTGTGAGATATCACTGTGCAGAATGCTCTCAGCTTTGTTTTGCTGGCTGTTTTTCTAATTCAGTAGGGCTTACTCATCAGTGGCAGTTCAATGCACGTTAATGACTCTGGGATGCAAGCATCACTCTGGACAAAGAAATGATTATTGTGCGGTCAAAAGAAGTTCAAAGACAAGAAGGGAATTTCAGTTTTTCCCTTAGAGATCCACATTCAAGAGCATATAAATTAAGCCAAATGTTAAAAACCACAGTCTGAAAGCTGACTTCAAAGTCACAACTCTCTAATTAATGAACTGCGAGCTTCAGTTTGGACAAGTTGTGGTTTGATGTGCCCATAAATCAACATGACAGGCCTGTTTCACAGTCTCAGACAGGGCTTGTCATTGAGTCGCATCAGATGTAAACACAGCAGAAAAAAAGGGGGGGGGATAGCAAGGAGGTGCAATTGATCAACAGAATTGGTAAAAACCCACTTTTGAAGCACATTATGCATGATCACAGGAAATGGCTATAGCCTCAAGAGGTTTTCTCCTTCTGCTGCTGCTTTTTTGAATCAGATTTCTAACAACCTTCAAAAGGGAGAATAAGAATTATGGAGCTTTCTCCCCTGTGGCTGCAAGGCAATAACCCCCTGTTGTTATTTTGTGCTTCTTTCTGTTCAAAGGCATCAAATTTTAGTTTTTTAAGGATCTTTAACTCTATATTTGAAGACAAACAATAAAGGGCTGCCACTGTCATTCTTATCAGTTACCAGGGATTGTATTTTTTTCCCCTTTCTGTTGCCACTTCTTGTTAACCTCTTATTTGGTCTATTAGACATAGTTCTGAATGCAAGCCTGCATGCTGGGAGAACATGAAAGTTCAGATGAGCTCAGAGGGCAGATAAAGAAATTTGAAGGGGAAAGTTACACAGCAGAATGAACGATAAAAGTTAACTCTTCTAAATTGCTGCTGTCAGACAAGAGAGCGTCTCTGACACACAGATGATGGTTTGGAGATGAAGGAAAAATACTTTGTGTGTAAAAAGACAAGAAGGGAAGTTGGACAATGTAATGGAATTTCAATATTTAACAGGGCTGATGTACTGTGTGCATGTATCTAATATTGCAGTCTCCAAAGCTGCACTGAGAGAAGACTGTTCTCTGTTTTAAACTGAATTATTAAAAATGGTGGATTGGACGGAAGGAGCAAGCATATATTTTCTTTTAAGTGATACTTGTTTTACAGATGGATGGATGGGTAAATAGATAGATGCCTATCTTCAAATAACGTAGTTTATCCCACGGGTTTTTCTGGGTTCCACCACAAAAGCGCGTAGGACAAAATCGCGCTCGACAAAAGCGCGCTGTGACGTCATCACAGCGCGACGAAAAAGATCGAAAAATTGTAAAAATAAAGCGAAAACCTTACCCTAAGCCCCCCAAACCTAACCCTAAACCTAACCCTAAACCTAACTCTTAACCTAACCCAAAACCTAACCGTTAAAGTAACGAAAAACCTAACGCTAACCCTTATCCTAACCCTAACGCTAACGCTAACGCTCTAAAGCTAACCCTAACCCTTAACCTAACCCTAACCCTAACCCTAACCCTTACCTTTATGCGAATCGGCTTGCTTTAATTTAATTTTTATTAATTTTTATTTGAATTTTTCGATCTTTTTCGTCGCGCTGTGATGACGTCAAAGGCGCGATTTTGTCGATCGCGCTTTTGCCGTCCGCGCTTTTGACGGGTCACGTTTTTCTGAGCCAAATTCCTTAGTTTGAGAGAATATTCTTGCTAATTTGATATGCTGACAGTGGTCCGTGTAAGATACATGTACATCTGTATACCATTTATTTGAATCTATATTCTCAATATTAAATTATTGTGAAAGCTATTTTGAATTTGACATTTGTTACAGTGCTAAAGTGGATTGACTTAATGCATCATTTCATGCATTGTAACAGTCCCTGTTATTGTACCATCTCCTGAAAGCACATCTGTATCCTTAAGTAATACAGTTTTTAATGTAAAACCAGTGTGCTTTCAATAGTGGGTTTTTTAAAAGTCTTATTTCTTCCAAGTAAGGAAAATTTACAGCAGGGTGGAGAATCTCTCTATTGCAGTGTTTCCATTTCTTCAAGCCAGTTTTCAAGTCTGCAACTTAACTCAACACTTCTACTCTGTGTTTTGCTTTTATTAAAAAATTGTCCTACTGAGCATATAAAATAGGCAGGAGAAGGGGAGAGATGAGGGATTTTAAAAACAATTTAGAAAATATTCCAAACTTTTTTTAAAAAATTCAACTTAAGCTGAATAGGTTGTTTTAATAAAAGGCTGTTTGTCCTCCAGAGTTATGACAATTTATGTTAGGCAGTAGGGAGTAACCCAAGAAAGGAAAACAGACCTTTGACAGCGGCTTTAGGGAGGAGATCAAAAATGCAAGTTTTATCAGGATATTTCAGCATTCTAACAACTGACTACTGACCTGACAACAGGACTGCACCGAGACCTTTTTTGTGTGCATTCAATTGTGAGAAGTAAACAAACTGCCTTGTATCCTGTGTTTGGTAACTGGGTGGGGAACAGAGTTTGGCAACGTGTGTTGCTTTTAAGTTCTTTCTTGGACAATGGGTTTGTGTACTTTTTTATTCTGGCTTTTTAAACTGAAAAAAAAAAACTTTCATGAGCTTTTCCTGGAGGATAGCTGTGAAGACAACAGAACAAGCATCAGTCAACTTACATAAATAAAACTGGCTTTAAAATATTAACTTGCAGTAAAGTGGCAAGTCACTGACACGTCCCAAGCAGGGAGCATTTTCATATTCAAGCATTCCTTTTATAGTATACATTTTTCACAACGATTAACATCTGAGACACTGAACAATTATTAGACCCTGGTTTAATTGTCCTTGAGATATATCTTAATTGAAAAACTTCAAAAGACTATCAAAAACAATGGCATTATTTGGGAGCAGAGCTGGTTCACAACTGAAATGGCCTTGCTAATTTTTTTAACTTATTTACAGCTTTGTTGTTCTGGCTATAGATACAGTTTAAGAAAACAGAAGTTCTATTATTTATTTTAGTCAGTGAAGTAACGGCCGGTTAATAATACACTGGAGGGAGGCTGTATTTCCAGCAAAATAAGCTTCTTGCACTTGTACCCATAAACCTACCTGCTCAGAGAAGGCAAACTCTATTTAGCATTTGCTTGTTTATTTTCTAGATTTATATCCTGCCTTTTCTCCAGAAGCTTAAGGTGGCATATACAACATTCCTTCCTTGATCTTTCCCCGTAAAAGGAATCCTGTGGAGGACACTAGAGTGAGAGGGAAAAACTAATTCAAGTTATGCCATGTGTCTCTACAGCTGAGAATAGACTCAAATTTTGGTCTCCACAATTTTAGTTCACGGCATTAACCACTGCACCATACTAGCTCCCAAAATAAGATAGCAATCTTATATTTAATAATGTTTCTTTTGATCATTCCCTTCTACTACATAGGTTTCAGAAAGCTAGCAGACTTAAGAAATGAACTTTTGTACAGTTAATTTCAAGACAGTCTCTTCCTAGTTAAACGTGCCCTTAGATAAATGATGTAATACAGATTCAGTTCCATCTGAGTAATTATTGTAACAGCTTTTAATAGACACGTTAAGGATAAAAAGAGAAGTGCATTCGCAATTTGGAATAAAAAGAGTTTGAACATGCATTCCCTGCCATGAATGCCTCTTGCTGGTGTCAGAATATATCTGGTGAGGTAGCAAAAATAAAGAATAATTGGGAGGGGGGATTTAAAGGAGAAAGAGGACAAATATGGAGAAAGGGCAAGATAGGATACTTAACAATGAATCCACCCTTTACTCTAGTCCTAGTATGCTTATGATCATGGGAAGCCCCATTTTGCCATTGTTGGCACCAGTTTCCCAAGAGGTATGTTTGAACAGTTCTTTTTCATCCTGCTGTTGCCTCTCCATTCAAGGAGATACTACCCATGCCATTTCTGTCTCAAGACCAGCTTAACTATCATGCTGCTCAAATGTTCAGTGCCAAGAACAAACCAATTTTTTTATGGTTGGTTTCCACAATACTCTAGATTAAGCTGAAATAGAATCAGATAGTTGCAGTTAAAATAATTAATCATATTTATATAGCTGTATATCTCATAAAATAGTGGTCCCCAACCTTTTGGCCATCAGGGACTAATTTCACAGAAGACAATTTTTCCTTGAATTGGGGGAGGGGGGATGGTTTCAGTTTTGCTCACTCGCCCGCCACTCACCTCCATGTGTGCAGCCCAGTTCCTAACAGACCATGGATTGGTACCAGTCCATGACCTGGGCTTAGGACCTCTGTCATAAAACATGATTCTGGGTAGTGTACCATAAAAACAAGCCATAAAATAATGTGTGACCCAGACATTGTCATAGCTTGTTGTATGGCACTAGCATTGCTTTGAGTCATAACATAGCTTATTTGTTTGGCATATATATTATGTAAATCAGATTTTGTGTGTGTGTGTGTGTGTGTGTGTGTGTTAACCTGGGTTTGGGATTAATATGTGGTCTCCCTATCCTTAGTATGTTTTCTTTTTGTTGTAGTTTTGAACCCTTGGCTGTTCAGCGTTCATGCATTTGAACCAGTTGTATTATATTTTTTGCTATTGTTAATTTTGACAATGAAAGAAGAGGAAGGGAGGATCTGCTTATCCCGGGCATTTGGTGTGTGGAAGCAAAGCAATAGTTTATTTTCTTGAGAAATGCCTATTCATTACAGCTGGAATGAAATACAGGTGAAAGAAGGTGTAACATTTGATCCAAAAATAAAAACAGCTCCAACAAGTGAAAATAGGTAATTAAAGCTCCAGGACAGTACTATCCAAGTGGGAATTTGTTTCTAGGAAAGGTTCTCCCTGATATATTTTGAGGAGCATTTCTGCTGATAATGCTCCCAAGAAAGAGGGCAAAATTTACATGTGAGTTGGTTGTTGAAGAGACAAAGCTATATATAGCACTTAGCAATAACACTTAGACTTATATACTGCTTTACAGTACTTTTACAGCCCTCTCTAGGCGGTTTATAGAGTCAGCATATTGCCCTCCCAACAATTTGGATTCTCATTTTACCCACCTCAGAAGGATGGAAGGCAGAGTCAACCTTGAGCCTGTGAGGTTTGAACTGCCAAATTGCAGGCTGTCAGCAGAAGTAGCCTCCAGTACTGCACTCTAACCACTGGGCCACAGTGGCTCATTTATTATTCATTTATTTTTGTTTCCAACCAAAACATTTATTATAACCACCCACTCAAATTAAAATATCTACTCCATTTTTGTATGGCTATATAGTTGTAAATATATTCTGGTGTGGTTGGTTGGGAGAAAAATGGAATTCCCACCTTAATGGCAAGCAATAAATGCTTTTATAGATGTTTTATAAAGACCTGTTCCAATCAAAACTGGATCCTGGTGACTTCAGTTCTATGTAATTTTCTTGGCATGTCACTTGTAGCTTGTCATTGTCGTTGCCTTTTTCCAAGTTTTTTTTAACTTCCCCATCCTGCCTTTACCAGTCAGCTTTCTTGTTGAACATCCTAAAAATCAAGCCCAACCATGATTGTTTTCTTTTTTAAATCAGCCAAAGTGGGTAGATGCTGACAATACATTTTTAGAATGAATTGTTTGAAGATGAAAATAAGAGATTTCCTATAGGCAGTTATTCTCCATTGTATGTTGTTGTTAGTTGCAAAATCGTGTCCGACCCATCGCGACCCCATGGGCAATGTTCCTTCAGGCCTTCCTGTCCTCTACCATCCTCTGGAGTCCATTTAAGCTCACGCCTACTGCTTTGGTGATTCCATCCAGCCACCTCATTCTCTGTCATCCCATCCTTCTTTTGCCCTCAGTCTTTCCCAGCATTAGGCTCTTCTCCAGTGAGTCCTTCCTTCTCATTAGGTGGGCAAAGTATTTGAGTTTCATCTTCAGGATCTGGCCTTCTAAAGAGTAGTCAGGGTTGATCTCCTCTAGGACTGACCGGTTTGATCACCTTGCAGTCCAAGGAACTAGCAGGAGTCTCCATTGTATATAGGTTTTAATTCTTCAGATAGTCCCCATTCTTTCCAAATGCTTATAGTTTATATATGTTTCTGTCAGTCAAGGGTTAATGTTCTTTCTGCAGACGTTAGCTGCAACTCTCTGAAGCCCTCCACCTTGATATGATTCCTAACAGATTAGGGATATTAGATAATTTCCTTCTGTTTATTGTGCTAGTGCACTATGTTATCTTTCTATCACTCAGATAATTACTAAGGAAATCTACATTAACTTTTTTTGGCTAGCTTAAGGAATTGCTAAACATTGGCTTGATGCACTGATATTTTACACAACCAAAGTTTCCTCCTGTCATTGCTCAATAAATAAAAAGATCCTTATCAAAGCAGCAAAAGCTTTTTCATGGGTGCTTAAAGAACAAAAGTAAATAAAATACAAGACGAGTAAAACCTAAGGGCTTGCTTAAATGAAACAAAATGAAGGACTCTGAAGCCTCAAGTACTGCACATATTAAGTGCATTCAAATAAGATGTTGTTTGCTAAATTATGAATGTGTATAATTAAAATCTAGTGGCTGTTTCTATGAAAGATTTACAGTGTTATTTCATCGTTTGTCATGGCTAATTAACAATATTAGATGAAGTTTTTCTTCTTCAAAGGTCTGGGATTTTTTCTCATTTATTTATGTCAGAAGTGATAAACAGAGTAGTTAAAACCTTCTCTGGGGGCAGCAGTGAGAAAGCAACACGGTCTTTTACACCTTTAAGGGCTCAAGGTTCAGATCCTGGCAAATATAACATCATAGCCTTTTTCCCTGAGATAATTTTTCCCCAAACTGCTGAAGTTTTTTTTTTTTTTTTTTTAAAAGTGGAAATGATAGATTGCATGACAGCAACAGCCCCTATGGTAAATACAATAAATTAACCAATTGGTGCCTTAATAGCTGAGACAGTATTTTAATAAGTAAATAGAGCATAGCATGGGTTATTTATCATTACAATTAAGTGTAGATGTATGAGGTTCGTGTTATTTTCTGTGTTTGGACTAAGCAGCTCAAGTTTATAAGAACTTCACGAGCTGCCAATCATAGTGACAATCAACATTTTTGAACCACACCCTTGCACAATATTAGTAATGCTACTTCAGGGTGAATGCTGACTCTTTGTCTGTAGACCCCATTCATTTGAAATTGTTTTAAAAAGGTATGCCATATGGTCATGCTTTTTAAATGATTCAAAAGTTTATAATTTATAATGTTTAAAAAATGCATGAATTTGGCTAAATCCATATTGCCGTGACAAGAATTCTCCAGTCTGCCCCATTTAAGGCTTAAGTTTTGGAAACATTGTCTTCTGATAATACATGGAAGAGTTCTGTATATATTTTTGTACTACCCTTTTCATATTTTTAATACTTCGCCCATGTGTATGTCACCATAAAGAATAAAAATTATGATAAATGGAAGGGCCTTTATCTTTTTTTAAAAAAAAATCTTAAATTTTCTTTTTTTTAGTGCACAAATGTTGTTTAACCTTTATAAGTTAGTTCCCTGTTGGATCTGATGGGACCATTAATCACCCCCCCCCCCTTGATTTTTTTCCCCCTAAACATATGTAATTGTTTAAATTACTTTTGAAAGAATGGATGACTGGTATGGTAAAAACACACTCCAATTTGCAGTATTTATTTCTGTGACTGCTGTGAATTCCACATGAGTGCTGTTGGCATAATGCTTGCTTTGAAGTGTGTCTATCTGCCCAGAAGAAGAAAAGAAAAGAAAAACATAGTTAAGTTGAGGTTGGCGGACAATATATGCACTAGTACGTTCCATTAAATAATTGTCTTTCGGCTAGATTTGCCTATTGTGGCAGCCATTTGGTTAAGGGCCTAATCTTCCCACAATATCACCCATTGTACCCATGAATTCCTTGAAAAAATCCAAATGTGTCATGATCCTGCTTTACAGAGTCGTCCCCCTCCCCCCCAAATAGTTGTACACCTGAATATAATTATTTTAATAGGACTTCTCAGAAAAGGCAGCTTTTTAAGATTAGGATTTGGCCACCATTCTAAAACCCATTAAGCTACAAAATCAGCCAATAATTTGAGGATTGCTTTAACAGGTCTGCATAGCCCGTGATCCATCATGCTCAACATAACTGACTAGCTTTGAATTATGGCTTGCCATGTGATGACAGCTAGGTCCCTCATTTTTACACTTACAAGCAGGCAGCGAAACAGCAAGGTTTATTGAGCACCTGGTATGCTGCCAAGCTCAACTCTTGGAAAACATTTAACTAATGAGACATAAGATATGCAGACATGCTTTAAAACTAATAGACATTTGTGATGTCTGTGCAACTGTACCTTTGTGTGATGGTTAAGGAAATTCCCCTAAAAGCAAAATGCACTGGGATTTGCTCTTACTTTCTTATGGATGCTGGGGCCCCATCAATAGTTGCCTGAGCTCATAACAGCAATTATCGTAAACTAGCTGTAACTATTTGCATGACTGTTTGTATTCCTGCTACTTGCTGGGGTATAATCCTCAAGTGGAACTAAATCTCACTGAACATCACATTAAGTAGACATGCATAAAATCGCACTGTTCATAAGTCTTTTACTCCCTTACTGTAGTTCTGGCTAAGACGGTCAGCAGCTTTCAAAGTTCTTTAAATGAATCGTTTCCTTCCCTCCTAAACATAGGAGTGTGGAAGGGAGTAGTAAATATACGAAACTAAAAGAAGCGTATCGATTCTTTCTCTTTGCCAGCCGCAGCAGCAACAGGTGACGTCGCAACAGTTGGCCTTCCAGCAGCAGCTTCTGCAAATGCAGCAATTGCAACAGCAACACCTCTTGTCTTTGCAACGTCAAGGTTTGCTATCAATTCAGCCAGGCCAGCCTGCTTTATCATTGCAGCCTCTTGCTCAAGGTAAGGGTGGGTTTTGAGGGTTGCCGACAATAAGGGGGATAAATCACTTCAGCAAGAAAGATTATTTCCCCCCTGGAAAATTAGTTTGCATTCCTTTTTTCTAGCTGTCATGCTTTAAACATAGAGACATTTGTGATGTCTGTGCAACACTTTGTATGGTGGCTAAGAAAATTCCTCTGAAAGCAAAAGCAGTGGAAAATGCTGTTACTTTTTTACAGACCCTAGGCCCCAACCTTCCAAACTACAGGTAGTCCTCGACTTACAACCTCAGTTGAGCCCAAAATTTCTGTTCCTAAGTGAGACATTAGTTAAGTGAGTTTTGCCCACATTTCTTGCCACAGTTGTTAAATTGATCACTGCAACTGTTAAGTTGGTATCACGGTTGTTAAGTGAATCTGGCTTCCTCATTGACTTTACTGATCAGAAGGTCACAAATGGGACACTGTGACTGTCATGAATGTGAGTTGGTTGCCAAGCATATGAATTTTGATCACGTGACCACGGGGATGCTTGCAAGGGTCATAATTGTGAAAAATGGTCATAAGTCACCTTTTTTCAAGGGCTGTTGTAACTTCAAACGGTCACTAAATGAACTGTTGTAAGTGGAGGACTACCTGTAGGACTACAAGAGGACTACCTCTTGTGAACGTATCAGATCTTTGTTAGGCTGGTCTCTCTTTAGAGCAGGCGACCACTCATACAAGAGAATAATCCAACTCATGCTTTTTGGACTAGATCAACTTTTTTTGTTACAAGAATGTAGACAAAAAGTTCTAAGTAACAAGCTAAAGACAAAGAGTTCCGGATAGCTTGAAATCTCTGGAGTTTTAAGTCGAACAAAAATTATACAAGTTAATCTTCCAACTTGTTTCATTTTTTCATGCCCTAAATGTAGTGTACTCTTGGCAGACTGTCCATAAGGCTCTTCCCCTCCATCCAGGCTCATAGTCCTTCTGCAAATAGTCTGAGAAGATTTTGCTAGCAATAATTGTAACATTCACCTATGCAGGCAGTACTTACAAAAGTTCATTTAGTGACTATTCAAAGTTACAACGGCATTGAAAAAAAGTAACTTATGACCATTTTTCATACTTGCGACCGTTGTACTATCCCCATGGTCATGGGATCAAAATTCTGATGCTTGGTAAACTGCTTCATATTTATGTCAAATGTCCCGGGATCATGTGCTTTTGCAACCTTCTGATAAGCAAAGTCAATGGGGGTGTGGGTTTCAGTTATGGTCATAAGTTAAGGACCATCTGTAAAACAGAATAAATTGTCAAGTAAACAAGGATAATTGTTTCCTTGCTTAGGGATCTCAGAAGAACATACAGGCATGAGGCTGGTTAGCAACCTGAAGGTTCTCCCTCTGTCTTCAATTCTGATTTTTAACTATCTTTGCCTCTTAATAACCATTTAATATACAGTTGTTACATTTTTGTATATTATTTGTACACCGCCCAGTGTGCCTTTTGTGAGGAAGATGGGCGATGTCTAAATTGGATAAACTATTCCGAGAGTAAAAAAAAGACTTTCACAAAATAGTGAGTAAAGTTACCCTTCATGTCATATATTTTTAACCCTGTTTTGCTCTCTTGCTTCCTATAAGAGCATTGCAGTTCTTAGACGCAAAAAAGCCCCTACAAATTTTGGCCAGGCTTGCTCATGTATATTTAACAGCCACTCGATGTGCAGAAATTGGCAGTTGAACTTTTCACAGCATAACATAAACATGTTGCTTTCTAATGACTGCAGTTCAATTTGTTGCTAAAGCCCAGGTCCAAAAGTTGACAATGCTATAGAGCGATGAACTGAACGTATTGTGGTAGTCACATTTTGAAAACATGCAGTGCCCCCACCATCTGAGTTTTCTTTACCTTACAAAGTTTGAACAATAGATCCCCGTTGCCTTAATCCTGTGTTTGACAAGGGATAAGAAGTTTCACATTTTCTTTCTACCACTTAAAATAGTCATATCTATATTTACCATCGTTGAGACTTAACATGATATTGCATGAGTTGAACAAAGGGATTCTTTTTAATGCTGTGTCTCTGCTCTAAAGCTACTTTATCTTTCCCCCCCCCCCCACATCCTCAAATGCCTAGGAAATTTGAATAGTCCTCTCAGCATTTCCAGATGACTCTATTGATTAATTTTACCTACTGGTTGACTACTTCGTAGAAAACATATTCTCCTGACCCACATCAGTTTCCTGCAGTCAGGTGTATCCTCAGTTTATGGTGAACAACTTAGGATATGCTAAATAAATTCCATATCCTGGTGTGCGTGTGTAAGTCCTTTTGCATCCTCCCCAATAGTTTAAATCAGGGATGTCAAACTCAATTTCATTGAGGGCTGCATCAGGGTTTGACCTTGGGAGCTTAGTAGGTGTGGCATGGGTAGGCATGGCCAGGATGAATATGGCCAGCTTAACATCCTGAGCCCGTTGCCACCTCCTGCAGCCCTCCCGAGCTCCGTTTTTACTGGCAGAAGACTGCAGGAAGCCAGCGCAGCCTAAAATGGAGCCTCGGAAGGCCGCTCACAGCCCTCCCAAGCTCTGTCTTCACTGGCAGGGGCACCGCCAGCCAATCCACAGGCCGGACTTAAGCACTTCATGGGCCGGATCCCGCACGCCTTGAGTTTGATTTCCCTGGTTGAAATTATAGGGAAGGAAATTCTTATTTCAATCTAAGCTTGAATTTACCCATTAAAATCCACACATTCCAAAGTGATTAATCTATTATAGACTTAACCATTAGGATTGTAATCTGAAGCAAGATGAATTTGTGAGCAAATTCATATGCTCAATTGTTTCATTGATCAGTTTCCCCTCCCCTCCCGAAATATTTCATTGCTTATCATGGGTATGCATCCATTACATTTATTGCTTTCTTCCTACCCCCAAAGCAAAGAAGGAAGCTGAAGAATTGTTTTTGTTTCATTTAGTGGTAACCAAACATCCAGGGAGTCAAAGCTGAATGGAGTCAAATGCTTCTTATTAATGGTAGAAGATGGTCAAGTGAAAACTTTATGTGATATCAAATTTAATATTGCCATTGTAGAGTCTTAGGAAGGAAGGAAGGAAGGAAGGAAGGAAGGAAGGAAGGAAGGAAGGAAGGAAGGAAGGAAGGAAGGAAGGAAGGAAAAATTAAAGGAAATAGTATAAAGGTTCATGTAAAACATAACATAAGCTTATTATACCTTCAGATGTAATTGAGAAATCTCACAAGCTATTTTTACATATTCACTTACTGGACTCTGGACTCATGTCTTTTTAATTCTCTTTTTTTTTAACAAACAGTCCTTCTATTATTAAGTTTCCTTGGCAAGCTTCATAGCATAATATATCACTTAAGCTGTCCAAAAGAGGGCAATTGGGCAGTGACAAGATACACTAACATGTAATGTGAAAGAAATGAATGTGGTGATGCATGAAGTGTAATTTGTGCAGCAACACATCGGAGACACTAGTAGGTAATTCAGAGGTTGTGGCATTGATTGATGAATAGGCTTCACTGTCTAGTGTAACTATTAGTTCTCGCAACTTAGGAAGGGGGAGATATTTAAAAAGGGATTTACAATTGATAAGGCAAACATTAACAAAAAGAATTTTAATTGGCCAGTGTCCGGTATTATTATTTTTTTCTCTTTCATCTTCTCTTATGATCCTACAGCTTTATTGGATTTGGGAAGAAGAGAGGGAAGATAATTTGAGAATTTAGACATGACAGAATACAACACAATTTCTTTATCGGAGAAATCTGATGGCTCTAAACTGATGACATTATGAGGTTTAAATCAACTTTCTGCTTGCTTGAACATGGTCACCTGGGTATGGATGTACAAGGACACAAAAAGGTTGAGCAACTTTAGTTGTCTTAGAGCTGGCAAATACCTGGGTTTGCAAAATCAAGTTCCACAGAGGGTCATCTGTCAACTGTCCCCACAACATGCATTTTTTAAGGCTGTACCTACTTTTTCTTTTATAATGAAGAAAATACTTCTCCTAGGAAAAAGGGACACAGCAAAGAGAAATGTGAAAGCTCCAGTCTGGAATAATTGAATGCTCACATTATAGATACCCTTTTTATTGCTGACAACAAAAGTTCATAAAGTGTATACACACGCACACACTTTTTGGAAATAAACATAGCTTATATGCATTCTATGCAAATAATTTGTCCTATTATTAGGAGAAATAATAGTGATAATTATTAAAAACAACCAGTTATTACTATATTGGACTATGGTTTTAAAATTACTCACTGTAACAATTTTTGTAAAAAAAAGCTTGTCCTTTCTCTGGTATAAAATAGCATATGCCTCATTATAATTATCTTGCTTTTCCCCTAAAGAAGCCAATAATCTAAACATTAGCTCTGTACCCAGAAGCCATAATAAAGCAAACTTAATTTCAAAAGCATTCCAGACAACTAGATTTCATCTCCAGAAGAAGAGTAAAAAAAAAAAAATCAAATGTGTGAAGTTTTGTATTCCTGATGGGCATTCAAAAAGTGAAAAGTTATGTTTTGATTTTTAGGATTCTGTTTTGTTTTGGATTGATTTTTTTTAATTGCAGAAAATTACAGCTTTGGTTCAGAAATACATATCAGATAGATGGCCCAAAGAAATCATTAGGCTGATCATTATGAATATAATTTAGAAAATGGAATGCACTTAAGATTCTGTCTAGCTATTCTGTGCTGAGCAGTTCAAATGTTTCTATTGTTATCACTATCAGGTTAGTCTTTGTTAGGGAATCTGTGGCCCTCGTATTGTTCAGTTCTATCTCAGTAATTCATTATTGGGCATGTTCATGAGCCTTCTGGAAATTGGAACAGCAACATCTGGGAAGAATCAATTTTACCATTCTTAGTTTAAAATCTGTCATTAACAGATTTTTGGGGGTTCTAATTTTTGTTCAAATACACCTTTAAATTTTCTAAATAGCCTGCATAGTAGATGTCCAATATGTACTATGGATAGATTCTTCCATGCAAGCAGTCTGTGCTTAGATTAACAGTAACAGAGTTGGAAGGGACCTTGGAAGTCATCTAGTCCAACCCCCTGATCACGCAGGAGACCTATACTAGGGATTCCAACCGCCGAACTGCTGATCTTTCTGAGCGACAAGCTCAGTGTTGTAGGTTCATCCAGAACTGAATTATGGATGTCGGCCTGGTCATGGATAGTATAGGAGTTCTGAGGCGGGAGGCCACAAGGAAAAGGCAAAACAAATGGTGGAATTGTGGAGCGGGGAAGAAGAAGAAAGATGCTGGGAACAATTTGGGAATGGTTTGATGAACGGAGTAGCTTTGATTATGCTAGACATGAATTCAAACACAGCAGATGTAGTAAAAGCAAATAAATAAAGAAAAGTGTTAGGAAGGCTGGTCACAGGCCAAGACAAGTAGGGAGAGAGGGAGAGAAAGGGGTATCAGCCTTGTCCTACATGACCTGAAATTTGTCTTGGTCAAAACACTTGTTAGCTTTTGGCTTAGCCAGACCACAGTTTACCCTGAACTGGTTCAACTGGACTGAATCATAATGGGTTTGTTTTGTGCATGGAACAAAACAGATGTTCTATTAGTGCACTTATTTATCTATGCTAAAAGAAAGTACATGATTAGAGATTATCCTTTTTTATTTTTGAGGGTCCCCCCCCCCTAACATGATGGAATAATGAGATCTTGAGTTTATGGAAATTGGGGAGGTTGAGTTCCAGAATAAATGGCCATCCTGTTCCTCACATACAGATTGTCTGCACAGTGTATTAGGTTATCCTTCTGTGCACTAATTTTGACAAATCTTGGAGCATTAGCACAATTATAGAACTCCAGTGGCTTTTTCGCCTTCAAAGTGACAGACTTAATTGGTATGGAAGGAAGCAATCTGTGCTGGCTTTTTTGTTCTCAGTGGCTCTTTCATGACCTTGCTGGAGAGGCCTCTTAATAGCATCACTGGTGCTTGCCTCCTGAAGACCACTTGTAGCTTGTTCTGGCGTATAGTTCTGGACAGGTTAGGATAGTCCTTCTTTTGTAGCCTCCAATAAGGAGCAGAGTTTTATAATTTCCCTGCTCATAGAAACACTTCCAGCCTTGATTGCCAGTGTATAGGTCAAAGGCTTCAGAGAAAGCCTTTTGGTCACTGGAGCAAAATGCAAGCAGTGGCAACACTAAAATCCAGCAATGTGACAAAGCAGCTCTTCTGTCGAGATTGAGAAGAACTGTATGGAAGAGAAAAGCCAGCATATGAATCATGTGGTCTGAGTAAGCAGTTCCTTCCACCACCACTGAATTGCTCCAACGAAAAAGGCATTCAATTGCTCCCAGGAAGCCATATGGAGCTTTGCAGCTGGATTAATTCAGTGAAATCTACTCTACGTTGATAAGAAGGAGGACAAATATATTGTGCAAAGAATCCAACACTTTAAAAACAATTGCATGGACAAAAGCTCCTCTACTGTTTTGTGAATGTACAAAATAGCAACAACAAACAATGTAAATGAACACCTTTACATCTATATTGATTCTTTTTAGAATACACAGAATTGTGGATAACAAAACTGATAAGAAGCCACAAGTGCTTGTAAAAGTATATTGAGATATTTAATTTTACTCTATGAAATCATAATTGGATTCTTTTGCCTAAAGCCCTCTAATCTATAATATTCTGTCGGTGAATTGTTCCAGATGTTGCTATATAAGTTTATACACAAATCTGGGTTTTACTTGTGTTGTGTGCACAGATGCCCTCATAAATGTCATTCAATTGCTCTTCTATGGAAAGTTTGTTGTAAGAGTTTGTAATATGTTATTTCTCCTTTTTTGCCCTTGATATACTGAGATACTTTATGACGTTTTCTAAATGAATAAAAATCAAGCATTTATAATATTACCCATCTTAAAAAAATATATGCACATGATGATTTCACAGTAATGAATAATAATGACAAATATAATTTTCTCATATTGGTAGAATCTCAACATGTAAGATTGACTCACGCAATCTAGTATCTACTATCCCATCAACAGACAGGTCCATTCACTATTGTTTCAACTGAGTAAACAGTGGTGAAAGGGTCGGTCATATTCACAGTAATTGTTAGTGCGGAGACAGTCCTGTCAAGCTAAAAATATACTCTACTCTGTCACTTTGCAAGAGGTTTGAAAATAATAGCTCCTTTGCTGTTAAACAGGACGTAAGATTACACAGTGACCTTTTTCTTTGTTCAAATTTCTTCAGGGCTTTAGTTTTGGGGGACAGGTTATACGTGAATAATAGTGAATCGCTCACATGAAGCCAACTTCTTCAAAGAATATTTGGCATTTATTTTATTTTTTTAATAAAAGAAGAAATAAACAGCTTTATAACAGTAAATGTATCACAAGACTCAGACGACTGAATGTTGAAGTATCTTGTAGAATATATACTAATTGGGAACATTTTTGCATTTTTTTTTTAGTCAGCCCCATAGCAAAGACCAAATGTTTTTGTTAATGGCATTCTGAGTAAGGCGGGGAAGATTATTGGTCTGCCGTGCAATAATTTACTCCTCTTTGATATGCAAACGATCCACGGTGAATATAAAAAAAAATCCTATCAGACTCATTTCACAGTTCTTAACCACTCAGATTCTCTGGAGTCTATCGCCTCATTAGACCACTGCTCTCCAAAGCTAGCATAATTAAAATCTTTAACAGTTTAGCAAAGTAAAGATGTTTGGCTGATCACGTTAAGATGATTATCTAGCCATTGTATTCTAAATGACAAAAATAAATTAAATTTAGACCTTGGCATTTTTTATTATGTGTTTCAAATGAATCTAATGCACACTGCCTTTATTTAATGCCTTAGGTCTGGTAAGAGACATGTCTGTGTTTCAGATACAGATGTATATTTTGAAAATGCCCCCCTCCACCTCACACTGATTTTTAAAAAAATACAGTCCCTTGAAACAAAGAAACTTGGATTTCTTGGCCCTAGTCTTTAGTCTTCAAAAGAAAGAGAATTACTTTGAAGAAAACATAGATTCTTCATGACTTTAATACAAATTTCATACACTACTTTTTTATGCCAGTCTGCAGCAATAAGGACAAGATAACCTGAAATGTTATTTGAAAACATGTATGTAGTGTTGACTTAGACTTAATATGTGTACTCCAGATTGCGTAACTAAATTTTATCCTACAAGGGTATTTTAAAATTCTCAGTTTAGTTAAGAATCTTAGTATCTCTTGAATTGTGCTAGCTACCTTTACTTAAGAAACATATTTCTCATGAAAATTTATTTTCTGTTTTATTTTACTTTTAGTGGCTAATTATTATTGATCAAGAAACTAGTAATAACAATAGTGTTAGTTGAATAGGAACTTGCAAGATTTTTTACATAAGGCACATCTATCAAGTGAGCAGTGCTAAGAACCAAAATTAATGAGAAAGATAGGTGTGTTAATGACATAATCACAGTATAATCAATTTTACTGTTAAAATTTTAAAAAGCATTTCATGAAGACAATATGAATTCATAATTTATGCTTTAAAGTAATTAATAAAACTATATTTAATAACACAGCTATTTGTCATCATTTACAATTCATCCACAAAATTACATTTGTGTTTATATCATAAAAACAGAGATACATTTTCTTTGAAGAGCTTTCTTGCTTCAAAACAGAAGTCACCATTTTTTCAGAGTCTCTTTTTCATCATCCAATTAAAAATTATAAAAATTATGAAATAAATCCTTCAGTACCATATCTATTTTCTATGGTGAACAAGAAGAAATCTCTTATTCTGAAAAAAACTTGTATTTCATCCCCATTTTTTCAGCATGCTGTTATTTAGAAATTAACTTCAAATTCAAATGCTTATCTTTAATACTGAAATGCTTAACATTTAAATTATGAAATCATATTACTGAATTACTATCCACATAGCACTGATGATAAATGATGGAGCTTATGAGCCTATACATTGACATGTGTCATGCTAGAGCTGACCTATGATTCATCTATTCCAATAATACTCTTCTCTTACGTTAGATTTTCAGAATCCTATTTATGTTCGGAATGTATATCATAATTCTCTTCAACTATTATTGGAATTCTACCCCATCTTGATTTATTTTCAAAATAGGTGTTAGTCTCATGCCACAATGTCAAAATGACACACATGTCATAATATCATTGAGCAAATGACATGCTTGTATAATTTGTGTGTCATTCATACCATGACCACTAACACAAGTACAGCAGCCACATTATTTGCATGAAAATATCATGTGCATATGTCATCATTTGCCGCCCTTGGGCACTCATGTTTTCCAACTTGTGCAAAATTTTATTTTATTATTATTTATTTATAAAATGTTTTGATTGCCCATCTTACCACAGGGTACCTCTTGGCAAGCTATTAACATGCAAAATGTTTTTGTGTACAATCAAAGAAACTATGTAATTATTCTCCCTATGTCTGTTGTGGTCACAAATAGAAAAGCTTAGCATTTTACTGTTCTGATGGGACAACCTGTCAATAGATTTAACTCTGTGTCTTTATACTACAAGGGCTCAATACAGGTTTCTATGAATATAAATATAAAAATAGGGTTCCTGACACTGGCATCAGCCATCCTAGAGTAGCTTGTGGGCTTCATGGCTCACTAGCAGGAATGCATGTTGAAAATGCTTTTTGTTGGTGGTTTCCACAATGTTCTTGCATAACTCTGTTGGCCAGATTTTTGGGTGGGTGTGGCTTGTGCATGACGTATGCGGCCCGTGGGCTGCCAGTTTGATACCCCTGCACTAGATGGATCTCTTTAATTATGGGAAATCATAACATAGCCTGCCTCCCCAATATAGTGGACTGGGTAGATGTAAATGGAAAGAGATGGTCCTTCAAATCACCCAAGCCATGTAGGGCTTTAAAGATGATAACCAGCTCTATCAATTGGATCTAGAAGCAAATTGACAACTAATGTAGTTCCCACAATAGGGTTAAAATGTGTGTGACTCTAGATTTGCACAAAACTGTATGGGCCACTATTTAGAATCAACTGAAATTTCTGGATACTTTTCAAGGGCATCCCCATGTCAAGCACTTTACAGTAGTCAATTACATTTGAAGTTGTATTAACTAGTGATTAAATTTAGTAGTAATTAGTTAAAATTAACTAGTGAATTTTGTTTTAGGCATGATTCCAAACGAACTCCAGCAACTCTGGAAAGAAGTGACAGGATCTCACACAGCAGAGGAAGCGACCAGCAACAACCATAGCAGTCTGGACCTCTCAACCACATGTATCTCTTCTTCAGCCTCTTCAAAGCCCTCCTTAATAATAAACCCACATGCCTCAACCAATGGACAGTTGTCAGTCCACACTCCTAAAAGGGAGAGGTAAGCATGAATGGAGTTTCTTCTTATCAGTGCCTAAAACAGTACCCTTCTGTTTGTAGGTAGAAAGTACCTGTTTGCATGAATGCATTATTTTTATTTTAAGGCCATTCTAATTTTATGCACACAAATACATAATACACATACATACACTCCATTAGGGATGACATGCACTTCAGGTTTGAATGTGCTTTGGAGCACCCAATTATGTGCTCATCGCACTCATCTACAACTCCATAGTAATTGTATCTTTTTTTACATTCTCATGGAGGGCAGCTGCATAGGATGCTAAGGGTTAATGTTTCTAGTATTACATTAAGGTAACTCTTGACATTCTAAAATGCATGGGAATAACGGCCAATTAACAATAGATTTTTTTATAAACAGTCATTTACCTCTTGTGTGTGTGAGGTTTGGTTCATATAATGTTTGTTTATCTTCATCCACACAAGCTGCTATGGTTTATGAACATGTCGGCACATTTATCAGTAACTTGATGGACAGTGTGAGATGATGATAAATATGTACATATAAATTGCAAATACAATCACTGCAAATAGTGATCATCCAGAATCCTAGATCATTTTGGGCAATTGTCTCCACCTGTCTGCTAGGTATATCAATGGCTTTTGGTTGACCTTTTTATCAGGGGAAGCAGAATTTGAAAGGCAACCCTCAAGTCAATCAAAATACTGATTATCCTATAGGTCCAAACCCCAAAAACCTGGTTTACAAATCCTTGATTATATGGAAATAAAAGGCTATATCACCTGATTTTCAATTTATGGGTTTATTAAGCCACTCCTACTGAGAAGGAACAAGTAGGAACAGTCAAGCAGTAAGAACCAATTCATGCATATTAAAAAGTAGGATAGTAAAATTCTAGTTTACTGCAAACATGATCTTCCAATTAGTTTTGCAACAGGATGTTTAAGTGAAAGATAATTAAATATACCAGACTTTCGATAATGTGGTTGAACTGTTTTACTGAACTTTTTGCTTCCTCGGGGAAAAGGAATAATTTGAAACTGTGTCTGGCTTCCTATAATTTGGCTGTAATAATTGTATTTTCATCCATGTTTGTCAGTTTATGAGCTTCTGTCACAAACTAATCCGAACAGTTTAGGCATTTAAAGTATGTTTAAATATTTAAAGGGCTTATTTTCGGAGGAGGGCTTATTTTAGCACATGTGCTCAAAAGCCCAATTGGGCCTATTATCTGCGGAGGGCTTATTTTCAGGGAAACGGGATAATGCCATGCCATCTCCTATGGCACAGATTGCTGAAAGGAGAGTCGAGTGGCAAAAATTGGTTCCTGCCCAATTTTACTGGTGGAAACTCCTGCTAGATTCAGGAACTTCCATGCAACAGTAGAGCAGTATGGAATGTAAGCCATTAATAGAGTTGTTTATTTTGGGAATCTCTTATGTGAATTTACCTTCTAATTTTTCTATTGCTGAGCTGTGATGGTGCAGTGGTTAGAATGGAGTACTGCAGATTACTTCTGCTGATTGCCAGCAGTTTGAATCTCACCAGGCTCAAGGTTAACTCAGCCTTCCATCCTTCTGAGGTCGGTTAAGATGAGGACCCAAATTGTTGAGGCCAATATTCTGACTCTATAAACTGCCTATAAAGCCCTGTGAGGCAGTATATAAATCCAAGTGTGGATTTTTATGCCTGATGGGAAAGTTTTGCAACAGTATTTCAGAACTGTTAGACTGCAATAGTAATTACTATCAGGACTCTAGTATTGTATCCTGTAGTATAGTATCAAACCTATTAGACTGCAATAGGACTGTTACTACGAATATCATGAAAATAATTGAAAAAGATGAGCAAAGCAGACTTGATTTTTTCAGAGCTTCCTCAAATCCTCTATTCAAGTTTCATTTTTGAGCCCTTGGAAGAAAGGACATTATTTTTTAGGACTGTGTCTTAGAGCGTAACGTAATAATGTACCGTAACTGTTGGATTCTGTTCTGCATTGGCCATGAATTCTGTTTTCTCAATTGATCCGAACTCTGCTGTAAAAGTGCCTCCTGAAATGCATTTGGATTGAATGTGGGGATAGAGAAAGGAGGCAAATGAAGGGACAAATGAGTGAAAATGGCTTGGAAACTGTTAGTGTTAGTTCTTACAGTTTGCTAAAGAATAAGTCAATAATGAGAAGGATGCTGTTTTCTATGAAACCATATGGAATAATCTTTGAAAACAAATTAACTGGATCTGCCTCCCCTTGCTAATTGGTAGGTTTTTATTGAGGTTTTTATTATTAGTTTTTTGAAAAATACTTTTTTCCACCGAACTTTTCGTAGCTATTATCCTTCTCATCTTTTCATCTTTCCTATTAGCTTCTCGTGATTTTTTGTTGTTTGTATCTCATGAATTATGTTGATTGCGTTATGTAGTATTCTATTATGATTTATGTTGTTTGCTTATTTAACATCCTACCATTGAGTTTGTATCTTATGATTTGTGATGATTGTATTTTATGATTATGATCATGATCACTTACTGGTTGTATGTACACTGAAACCTTATGTACTGGAGACAAATTCCTTGTGTGACCAATCAAACTTGGTCAATAAAGCTATTCTATTGTATTCTATAGTACTGCTAAGGCAGACAGAAAGCACATCTTATGTTCTTCTTACATGAAGAAAAAATTGTTTTCTTAAGTATGTTGCAGGTTTAGTAACACTATTTTAAAACTGGGATATTAACAGGAGGAGTATACAATATACCAGTTCTAGGGATGTGGATTTGTATTTTATATTGGTCTGATAAAGGAAATATATTTTCTATACCACCAAAAAGTACGTTTTTGTGGAAGTTAAGATTTTTTTAGTTTGACGTCTTCTGGCCGAGAGCAAAATGGGAGCATGTTTTGTATGTTGAATTTAAGAGTAAAAATCTCATACTAGAGTTGATTCTTCTGTTAAATTCTTAATGATGGGCAGGTTATTTCATAAATAGCAATAGCACTAGCAATAGACTCAGACATATATACCACTTTTCAGCCTTCTCTAAGCGGAGAGCTTAGATCAGCATATTGCCCCCAACAATCTGGGTCCTCATTTTACTGACCTCGGAAGGATGGAAGGCTGAGTCAACCTAAAGCTGGTCAGGATTGAATGGCTGGCAGTTAGCAATCAGCAGAATTAGCCTGCAATACTACATTCTAAACACTGCACCACACCTTTTCTTGGATAACATTGGATTCCATTGTTTTATTTATGTACATTTTTCTATCTATCTCCTATTTTTTCATAATTCATATAAATACATGCATGATGCATACATGCATGCACATATGAATACATATGCATAGGTACTTGACTGTACGTATGTGTGTGTATGTATATCTATGTATGTCAAACACTATTTCTATACAAAGGTTGCATGATTTGAGGCATGAGGACATGACTGATAAACAAATTAGCACAATGTGTGACTTTCACTGGAACATATGCACAGACACTTATAACTTGAATTTTTCATCTAACATTGAAATTATTTTGTATTTCTTCCTAGTATTTTTGCATACCTGTACTAATATTCTTTGTAAAATCATGTTACTTTGGTGATATACATTGATCTGCATTCTGCAAAGATTCATTTGCCTTATATTGGTTGGCAGACAGGATATTGGTATCAGACATGGAAGAAAACCCTCCTGCTTGCCTTCATTCCTAATTTTTGGCTTGCCTACCTCAACATGGTATCAATAAGAGGCATACTTATTGCTGGATGTACTTAAGAAGATCACAATAAGAGTTGCCAACTAAAAGAGGAGAGGGACAGATTCTTGTAGTCATCTTTTCCAGCTCTTTGCTCATAATGTCTAGAGCAGGGGTGGTCAGTTGTTTTTCCCAAGAGACCACATGAGAAACTGGGACTGTTGTGGAAGGCCAAACCAATAGGCTGAACTTAATTCCGTTGCTTGCGCTCATGTCTTGAAGGAGGAGAGAGCATGCAACCTTAGCCCAGCTGCCACTCTTCCGCTATAGATGCAAAGCTCTTTATCTTGCCACCTGATTAAAGGAGCGCCTTCGGCTTCTTCTCCCAATCCCTGCGGCACACTTGTTTATATTATATTTTCTAATTTCCGATCGACCCTATCATGCACGCTGGACAGGGAAATCCAAATAGATAGATGTGGCCCAGCGCAGCAGTGGGATCCACTTATCTTCCCTACCGGTTCGCAAATGTGAGCATGTGCGCTTGCTTCATTTGCGCATGTGCACTGCCTTCTGCTCACGCACAGTGCTCGCACATTACGTCGAGGTGTGTGGGCAGAGCCTCCTGCAATCGCCGCTAACGGTCCACCTGAACCGAATAGAACTGGCTGAATACCACCTCTGGCCCAGCGGCTGTAAAATGCCCACATCTCATCTAGACAGTACATAGGGGAAGTTGTGTAGATGAAAGAGATTCAGAGTAGAAAATTTTAGCAGTATTTTAACTCAATGGTTCAGTCAAGGTTTTTACATTTGCAACAGAACCTAGTAAATATATGGTCTTTTAGGATTGCCATACAAAAATGGATGATGTTTTGATTTACTTCTAGGGAGTTCTTCATACAACCGGATCCTAACTTTACTGCTGTACTTTACTGAATTTAAGGAACCCATTATGCTTTCTGTTTAGAATCCAGCCATTTTAAATGTTGACACTGGAAAAAGAATGTTGCTTGCATTTTCTCTTCCAAACTTCTGATTTCTTTTAAAAGAGATCTATAACCAACCTTCAGTTGCAAGTTATATAATACATTAAAATATAATGCCTTAAATTTGCTTAACAAGGAAGCTGGAAGACAAGCTGTGGTAAAATCCACTATTCAGTTAAAGTTCTTTTAAAAAGGAACCTTCATTTAAAATGACATTCATAAATGTGCACTTTATCATTGATGGTACTATTCAATAAAATGATTCTTTAAAATCTTTTTCAAATGCATAATGTAACAAGAATGCAAGTACCTCAGTAGGTATGCTCTGTGGATTATTTCCTTTTTTCCCCCTTTGGTGTGTTTGAGGTTGGCACCATCCGTTTACAGCAGCATGATTGAATTACCTCTTTGTCCATAAGATGAGCAGGCAAGAATACACAGAGAATGCCGATGAAGGCACTTAAGGTTTCTGTTGCTATCTCATCAGGCAATATGGTGCCTGCCTACATGCTGTATGACATATAAGCCTCTGTTTAGTTTATTTGGGGAGTCTGGAAGAATACTTTCTTTTTCCTGAATATTCATGGCAGAATAAGAATCATAAAAAGAATAAACGGTATAGAGTATCAAGTGCCTTTGCGTTTGAAGTGAGTAGTGGAATAATTCCATAAGTCAGCAGGCTGGCCCATTATTATAAGTTATATTGGCGGGTGTGAAATGCAGGATGGAACAAACTAATATTTAGATTGTTTTAAGAGAATGAATGAGTTTCTCCTGAAAAGAGCCGAGAAACATTTCTGTTTTCTAAATGTTAGAAGCTCATTTTTGTACTGTTGTCTACCGGATTGTCTAAGAACAGATACTTTGAGCAGGACGCCAGGATGGATTTATTTCTAAGTCTCCTTTGTTTCCTTTAATCTTAAATCAATAAATTTAAATCTACTAAAATCTGAGTATAACTCCTAGAGGTTCTTAGAAATTGAGTTCCTTCTTATCTTCCTAAAATCCCAAGTCAACTAGGTCAGTTTCGGGATGGAGAAAAACATTTTGAAGTCTTCAGTAATATTATGATTTATAGAGAAATTGGCTGGGAGAATAATAATAATAATAATAATAATAATAATAATAATAATAATAATAATTATCATCATCATCATCAGACAGAATGCCAAATCCAATCTAAACACCTTGCTAACTGTGCAATCATCCATAATGTATTATATTTATATGCCACCTGACTCCCAGCGACCCTGCACAGTTTATAATTGTTAAAACATTAAAAAGAGAAAGAGAGAGAAAACAATGCAAAAACATGAAAGCAACACATGACAAAGGAACTACAATGACAAAGAAAACCCAGAGGAAAAGAAAGGAAGAATGGGACATCAGTTCTGCCAAAGGTCTAGGTGAGGAGCCCCATCTTTAAGACTCTTGAAAAATACTAGAAGGGTGAGAACTTTTCAGATTTGAATAAGAACATCATTCCAGAGGACAGACATTGCTACAGGGAAGACATGGTTTCAGGGTTTTGATAGATGGCATTGTTTAACAGAAGGAACCTGGAATGCACCAAACCCGCCAGATTGAACCAATTGGGAAGACACTGACAAGCTGACAGTGGAGTTACCAGGTCCAGGACCATGTAAGTTAAAAGGGCTAAAACATGAAACGCTAAAAGATAAAAGATAAAGTACCACCCATGAAAAAGAATTATTAATTCTTTCAAGATTTAGTTTCATTGAAAAATAATCAATACAGTACCAAATAATACACACATTAATGAGATGTAATTGAATATTGCAAATCTATACAAAATCTACACATTAAAACAATTGTGTACAAAATGTACACAATTGGATGAGACTGGATAACAGATAAGAACAAGGTACAGTGACATGAACACTAGGAAAACAGCTTTATAAGGATAAACATGCATGAAAATTCCCACAAATATCCATTAAATCTTAAACACTTTCAAATTAAGGATTGCAATAGATTGAATCTGAATTTGAGAATGGAAAAATTAAAAACTGAATGAATTCAATAGTGGCTATTTTTCTAACCATTATATTTATAAAAATACAACAGTCTTAGCCATCCTTCTGAAAGATGGCACAGTATAAATCTAATTTTGTCACTAACATTTCATAATGGTTTTTTTAAAAAGCCATTTGGTTGATAGAAGAGATTTGGGAATAAATGATCCTTTAATAATGCCAATAAGACCCAAGTTTTAGATATCAGTGGTTTATATAAAACTCAACATACAGGATGTTCCCCCTCTTCTTCCTCATCTGCATCCTATTTTCCTTTACCATTTACAATCACTATTAAATCATACCTGCTTTACATATTTTGTTGTTTCCATTTCATATGATTTCATTAGATATCCTTATTGACAACTCATTATTGTCTGGCTGTTGTTCTTTTTGATTACTTCATATTCAGTCAGTAATCAGTGTCCATGTGCGTTAGGAGATTTCTTATACATGGCTGAGCCATAAGACTCTCCATAAGGATGTGACTTAGCCTCATATGTACTTGAAGAACTTTTATTCCATAATGAGAATTATATTTCTATATTTCTTTTTTCAAGTATGATGGAACCTGAAGGAAGTTTTTTTTTTTAAATTTCTTATCATGGAGATTTGAACAAGTAAAACATAAATCATGGAGATTTGAACAATTCAAATATATAAATCATGGAGTTTTGAATAAGGCTACACAACAGATAATGGAAATGCCATCTATCCGCTTGCATGAAAAAACTTGCACATTTTAATATGGATTTGTTTGCCCTCGCTACATAGTAATAGTTTAAACATAGAAAGACGAGCAAGTTGTTTCATTTTGTTGATGTCGTTGTTGTTTAGTACAGTAGCTTTAAAAAAAAAATCAAATCATAGCATGTTGTAGAGATGAAGCCTGGACCTAATTGGACCTGGACCTTTCTCCCTTTGACAAGTTGCTCAGTGTAGAATCAAGAAGTCTTTCTCTTCTCTAGTGTACTCTTAAGTTTCATCTCTGAAAATTAAACAGATGGTGAAGGAAGAAGGGATGAACATTCAGAAATGTGGTAGATTGTTCTTAGATTTGGGGATGGCGTTAGGCATTGTAAGACAAGTATGTTTTCAAATGGAACATGAAAGGAAGTTCCCAGATGTTTTCAGCGCAGATGATGAGAATCAAATCAAATGTCCTGTTAAATGTGTCTCCAGTTCAAAAATAACTTACATTATAAACAAATACACAAAGCCTTAATTATCTGTGACCAAAACTCCATCTATTTTCCCACGTTAGTTAATGCAGTTCAAGCTAGAAATAATGGCTTTATTTCCCTTTATTCTTGCTCCTCCAATTTAGCATGTGTTTCTTTCTTTGTCCCGTATTGCGCTCAAGTTTTGTAAGCAACATCAGTAGCAGCAGCAGCAGCTCTGGGGTTTGGCGCGTAGCAATCTGTTAAGGAGATAAATAATCTGTGTTGGCAGGGCACTCCTGCTCCCCTCTTTAATTTGTCTTATACACAGAAAATTATAATTAAATCATTCAGGGTAAACCCTCGAGTACAGGCGGGTGAACACCCTTTGGTAGAGGCTGCCAGCAGAGGAGATCTTCCCCGTTGTGTCACAAGAAGATATTTATCAATATGCAACACAATTAAAAGGCGAGCACTTTTGTGCTATTTGTGAGGCGGACGCCAAAATTGAAATCAAGGCTTCTTAATTTCTTTTCCCTCTGCAACTGTGGCACTCAGTGTGATTAGCATACTATTTTGACGGCATGCTTCCATGCTTGGAGTTTGTTCAGACAATTAAAAAAATATTTATTGTGCAATTAAATACATAAATATAAATTCACTCAATTTGATAATCTATCTCAATCTTCTCTGCCCTGAGGGACATGCTGAGCTATCGATACTTATGTTCCCTAAGAACAAGTCAAAGGATGCTCAACACTGGTATGCAAATCTCTCATCATTTTAATGTTTGATTCTCTGCCGTATGTATGCTTTAATTGGTAGAAGGGAAGTAAGTAAATAAGCTACATTTTTTTTAAAAAAAAAGATCACGTTGCTACTCTCCAATTTGAGGAAGCGTGCGCATGTTTATTTTCACAAATGAGAGGCATGGAATTCCGTCTGTACATTTCTGTATATAATTTTCTTCAGCTATATTATAACCACAAATGTTAAAGCTATGCAATACATAATTAAAGTGAAATTAGCATCAGTGATCAAAAGACAGTGTTTGTAGATAAGATAACAAGGAGTTCCCATTTGTAGTTTTGGCAGCAATTTGGGATCCATGTGTGATCCATAATTTCCCAGTCAGGTTGGGAAAGTATGTTGCAGATCCGATTAGTTAAAGGTTTCTGACTGGCAGAGACTAGGAAGAGAGCCTTCTCTGTTGCTGCCCCTCACCCTGTGTAATATTCTTTCTCCGGGGGTGAGGTAGGCACCAACTCTCCAGGGCATCTGGAAAGGAATTAAGACATGGCTTTGTGCCTTTGCGTGGGAAGCCCAGAGGAGCATGCAGTTGTGGGACTGGTTAGTCCCCTGAAAGCCCTCCTTTATTTTTTGACTAATCTCTTGCCGCCTGTTATTTTTTTAAATTTTTAAAATTTTTATATACACCTTTTTATATGTTAATGTTTTATTAAACATTAAAGGAGATAGGTGATACAGAAATGTGAAAAAAAATTTTTTTTGCTAGAGTTGAATCTTGCATTGTCCATAGTTGTTGTCCTCTGATGTCCCTATTAAATAATTGGCTGTGGCAAAATTGTGCTACTTAATCACTTTAAGTAAAAAGGCTAGAAATTTTTCCTGGGAGCTTTTGCAGAGATGGGTGTAGTGTATTAAAGTAATAGTCCCACCTGCTTTTTGGAAACTAGAGGGCAACATCACCTAGGACAGGGCTGTGAAACTCCCGGACCAGATGAGTCACACGCTGGCTATACCCAGACCCGGTTTAGCGAAGGGGAGGAAAGTCCTGATACATCATGTGAACACCACCATGACCAAATGAGTTTGACACCCCTATTCTAGGACATAATTCTGAATTTGATTGTGTTTCTGTTTAATAAGCCTCTTTCAAGTTGATCCTGACTTCCTGAAAAAAATAATGGATGTGTACAGGTAGTCCTTGACTTAGGACCACAATTGAGCCCAAAATTTCTATTGCTAAGTGAGATATTGTTAAGTGAATTTTGTCCCATTTTATGATCTTTCTTGCCACAGTTGTTAAGTGAATCACTGCAGTTGTTAACATTAGTAACACAGTCGTTAAGTGAATCGGGCTTACTCATTGACTTAGCTTGCCAGAAGGTGGCAAAAGGAGATCACATGACCCCGGGACACTGCAACGGTCATAAATATGAGTCAGATGCCAAGTATCGGAATTTTGATCACATGACCACAGGATGCTACAACAGTCTTTAGTGTGAAAAATGGTCCAGTAACTTTGAATGGTCACTAAATGAACTGTTGTAAGTCAAGGACTACCTGTAGTTTTCTTGGCTACAATGTAAAATAATTGGCCAAGGACAAATAGTCCTTGATTTATGACGGCAGTTGAGGCTGGATTTTTGAAATCAGCCAAAGTTAACTAGGTACTGCTGTGCCTTTTTTCTGAATGTCACATGACTCTGTATGATAATATATGAAAGCATTAATTTTGGGAGGCCAGTCCTCAGGGACGGTTAACAAAGGAAAGTACTGCTAATATTGTGACTGAATAAGGAGGTTATTTAGGGTTAATGATCTTTTCATCTGTTTTCAATAGCAGTAGACTTAGACTTATATACCGCTTCATAGGCCTTTCAGGCCTCTCTAAGCGGTTTACAGAGAGTCAGCATATTGCCCCCAACAATCTGGGTCCTCATTTTACCCACCTCGGAAGGATGGAAGGCTGAGTCAACCCTGAGCCGGTGAGATTTGAACCTGCTGACCTGCTGATCTAGCAGTAGCCTGCAGTGCTGCATTTTAACCACTGCGCCACCTTGGCTCTGTTTTACATGTGGCTGATACTTGAATGACCTTTGCTGGAGTAACTCAGCTGATTATAGTTTGCATTTTTCTTAGGATCACTGTTCTAATGATGTCTATAGAATTGCTAATTGGTAAATTGAAGTACATGGGTAGGTATAGGTATTGCATTTTAAGCAGTATTACCCTAGTATTATTATATGTATAGCAGTTAGTTTCAGAGGGAGAATATTTGGCAATAATATTTGTGCTGAAGAGTGAACAGAAAAACACTGCTTTTGAGAGCCGTAGTCTCCAGCTGTCAGGACTAGCAGCTATGGTAGCATTAAATACATATGTACATATCCATTATGTTATTCCTTTTCTCTGAAAAACATAGAAAAGGAGTAAGGAAAGGTATTGAATAAGAGAAGAAACTGAACTTTAATTAAATCTAGATTATCCCATACTATGCACAACACCTCTCCACGCCTTTCTACTTTGTAGACCATCCTTGCTTCCACCTTTTGTTGTTAAACTTCTGACTTCTCTGTCTTTGAAGACTCTATCAACTCCATTCATTCATGACTCTATGTCTTCTCCTTCCACTTAATGCCATTTACTATTCTGTCATACCATTGTTTTACAGTTCAATTCTCATTCATTCACTCTGTATGACTAAATGCTTTCAACATTCAGCAGCACTCATGATCTCTTCTTCTTTAAAAAAAAAATTAAGTTTAACCCATAATCTCTTCTTGTTTTACCGCCTGGATGTCTTAAGTAACCCATTCCTCTTTCACCTAGGTTACTGTTATGTGTCACTTAATATCTCCAGCTTTTATTCCCAGTAACAGAATGGGTAGAATAACACAAATCTTTTATTTTTCTTTTGACCAGCATTCATTCTACAGTATTTTTCTATCTGCATTTGCACATCTTAAAATCCTCATGTTTGCTTTCCTTTCGTTCTGTTGAGTCTGCAATTATTCTATTTTCTTTCGTTTGTTTCTGCCATCCCAAACTACTTTATTCCATATCTGATTTCTCCCATCCATTAACATTATCAAACAGTGATCTGCTCTTCGTTCAGAAGTTCTCATAGCTCTTATGTTCCTCATTCCTTTTCCATATATGTACATGAAGTAGGTAGACCTTTAAAAAAAAAGATCCTCACTAATCACTATTTTTCTTACTTGGGTCCATATGTGGCCATTTTTTCTCTATTTAGCAATTCGTATCAGTTGACAAAACTATTTTTCCTTCTGGTTTTTTCAATATTTCAATTCACTGGAGCATGGCATACAATTATCACCATTCATACATACATACATACATACATACATACATACATACATACATACATATATGACTTAGATGGCATCAATTCATGCTTTCTGACATACATGTTATCCCTTTAACATTAATTAAACCTATAAACTTCATATGTGTATGTGTGTGTGCGTGTGCACATATCAATTTGACTTCTCAGGATCAGATCTTTAGTAATCCTTTCACATTTCTCTTAGTTTCACATAACATTTTCCTTTCCTTTCAATTGATAATTTATACTCTGAGCCATTTGCTTTCTAACATATCAAGTTGCAGTCTTCAGTAACCTACAGTCATTAGCAAATCATTTCATAGATACCAGCTTTGGTTGTCCATCCTGACTTTGGTTAGAGAGCTGAAATCAGCCGCAAACTTGAGAAAGGATTTAGAAATAGGTTTTGGTTTTTAATTAAAGAGAATGCGAAAAGTATAATATTTTAAAAGGTAAAGAAAAAGGATAACAAGGCAGGCTGATGTCTTCTTCCACTAAGAATTTGAATGAAATTCTTACCTCTTCTCTTTTGTCTCTTCCTTTATGAATTAAAAGGGCAGCCAACATTCAGCTCAACACTACATAGGTTCACTGGAGGATATTTGGTTTAATGTAGCAGGACTCTTATTTAAGATCACAGCTATATTTTCAACAATAAATAGGCATGTAAAACTTCTCATAACAGTTTAGGTTTTTTAAATAAAGAGTCTTCTTCCAGACTACAACAAAGATGGAATAAAACATGGCAAGTTCCTTTGAACCAGCTGTGTAATGCCGACAGTAAAGCTTGAAATAGACTGTTGAGAAGTGTTCCAGTAACAAGGATTCAGTAAAGTTTATAATTCTGTTGGGTTAAATGAAATTCCAAAGCCCTTAAGTGATAATATTTGCCAGGGAATAGCTTTCAGGACCACATGTTTAATGAACATACTTGAAAAATAACGCAGAGAGATCTTACTGGAATAGGTCAGTCTCTGATGTACTGATTGTGCCTTTATTTACAGTGGTTTGAACAAAATAGTTAGACAGGGTAATTACCACTGAAACAATGTTAAAGGTTTTTTTTGGAAGTGATTACTTTGACTGTTGTACAATCAAATATCTAATTTACACTTGCCCCATCAATTTACATATGGGGGTCACTTGCAAGAGACTTCATCTCAGCAACATTTGAAAACAGTCTTTAATTTCTGTATGAAATACTTAATTAAACTGTTTAGAAGACAAGCTATTATTTGTTTCAACAGTATAGAAAACCAGATCAAACCACATGGATCCAGTTATTGGTTTTAAAATGTTTCTGGGTGGTTTGATGGCCATCTTAAAGAGTTTCTTCTATCTGTCTTGTGTTATTAAGTTATTAAGTAGTAACCATAAAATAAACAGAGGTTGTATAGCCTGGGGCTAAAGAGCTTTTGCCCCCTCCCTCGAATGGTATGGTTGTTGTGTGCTTTTAAATTGTGTATTGTGTTGTTCGTCTTTTTTATCCCTTATCTGTATCCCCTTCCCTGACTTGGATTGTGAGCCGCCCTGAGTCCCTTCGGGGAAAAGGGCGGCATATAAGTGCAATAAATTCAATTCAATTCAATTCAATAGCATCATTTTTGCATTGCAGTGTACCTGCTCTAAGCAATTCTGTCATAAGAGGCTGCCTGACTTTCCCATTTTACCAAACATCGAGTCATTATGGACCTTAGCATGTCAACTGTCTCACAGCAATTTCAAAACAGAATCCTCAGTGGTAGAAGAAACTCCTAGGTCTGTTAATTTAGATCCCATCAAGCTCTCTCAAAAAGACTTCAGGAGAGAAGCAAATATCATCCCCCAGTTCTTGCCCCAGTAATATTTAATAATGTAACCCTGCAGTACTGCGGGCTACTTCAGCTGACTGTTAGCTGCAGTTTGGCAGTTCGAATCTCACCAGACTCAAGGTTGACTCAACCTTCTATCCTTCCAAGGTGGGTAAAATGAGGACCCAGATTGTTGGGGGCAATATGCTGATTCTGTAAACCACTTAGAGAGGGCTGTAAAAGCACTATGAAGTGGTATATAACTCTTAAGTGCTATTGCTATTAATGTAAAGGTAAAGGGTCTTCCCATTCTAGATCCCCAGATTTATCTTTCTAGATCCCAGTTTTGCTCTTTCAGAATATTTTCTCCTAGGCAATTGCCTGCAGAGATGAAATCAATAAATAATAGGAAAGGACATTTGTGTATCATAGGAAAATATTGCCTTTCAATCTTGATTTTTTTTTTCCTTTACATTTTCCTTCTTAGTCTACTGTGATATAATGAAGACATTCCCTCCAAAATGAAACAGACACCTCCAAAGATCTCAAATGGATTTGAAATGTTTTCTAAGTTCTTTTAAAAGAAATCTGCGTAAGTAGGAGTAAGGAACCCATGTTTATGGGCTAGATACTAGATATGACTTCTTGTATCTGGCACAGAGCTTTTTATTTGTTCAACACTGATGCTTTTTGAAACTGCTACATGCATGACTAGGCAATGACTAATGACTCTGTACCTTCACCTGTGTGGAATGCTTTTGTCCATGCACTGAATGGTAAAGTTTTCTAGGCAAAAGGAGATAGTGATTGTTCTCCATCATCTCATACATAAGTTGAGGAACTGTAATTTTTCAGAAGTAATCAATCAGAATAGAGCTGAAAAGAACCTTGGAGGTCTTCTAATCCAACCCCCTGCTCAAGCAAGAGAGACCTTACACCAGTGATGGCTAACCTTTTTCTCCTTCTGTGCTGAAATCCTGCGCAACAGTGTGCATGTCCACACCCATAATGCAATGCGCCGTGCCCCCTGTGCATGCATGTGTTCCCCCATGCTCCCCTGCCCCCATGCATGCACAAGACCTCTGCGCATGACCCCTACCCCCCGCATGCCCCGCAAGCCTAGCGGGACATGGGGGTGCTCTCCCGCCCCCCCCCCATGCCTGTTTTGGGCTTAGAAGGCTTCCCTGAGCCTCCTGAAACCAAAAATGCGGCACGGAAGGCACGCCACCCACCTACACTCCTCCCACTCCCCCTGTGCTTGCGGGTGTGACCCTCCCCTCTGCATATATGTGCAACCCACCCACCCCATGTGCATACACGTGCATCTCCTGCATGCATGGCAGAAACCTGAATATCAGTGAGAGGCATGTTCATGCGCGGTAGAGCTGAGCTGGGTGACAGCTCGCGTGCCATAGGTTCACCATCATGGCCTTATACCATTTCAGTTAGGTGGATGTTCAGTCCTTTGTTAGAAAATTCCAGTGATGAAGCACATATAACTTCTGAAAAAAAGCTGTCCTCACTGTTAGAAAGTTTCTTCTTAATTCCAGGTTGCTTTTCTCCTTGATTAGTTTCCATCCATTGCTTCTTGTCTTGCTTTCCGGTGCTTTGTAAAATAAGTTGACCCCCCTCTCTTTTGTGGCAGCCCCTCAAATACTGGAATACTGTTATCATGTTAGCCTAGTCCTTCTTTTCTCTAGACTGGACATACCCAGTTCCTGCAACTGTTCTTCATACGTTTTTGTCTTCAGGCCTTTAATCAGCTTAGTTGCTCTTCTTTGCACTTTTTCCAAAGTCTCAACATCTTTTTTGTAATATGGTGACCAAAACTGGATGCAGTATTCCAGGTGTGATCTTACCAAATATTTATAAATCAGTACTAATCCTTCACATGATTTTGATTCTATGTCTCTGTTTATACAGCCAAGGATTGCTATTCAATACCATGTTTCCCCGAAAATACAACCTGTCCTGAAACTAAGGCTTTGCCACATTTTTCTGGTGGGCAGAAATATAAGCCCTCCCCCGCAAATAAGCCCCCTGGACAACTCCTCCACCTCCAGCCAGGCAGAGTGCCACTCACCAACCTAGCGATATCTCGAAGATGCCAAGCCGCGGGAACCAGGGGGGGCAAAGGTGATCACGTTGCTTGATGCCTTTGGGATACCCTAGGTTGGTGAGCGGCGCTGTGCCCAGGTGAAGAGCGGGGGTTGCCAGGCAGCTGCTCTCTTGCGAGCGGGCTCCTAAAGAGCCAGGCACAGCCTCAGGGGCAAACAGCTGTGTTGCGCTGTCGCAGCAGCACAGCACAGCAGCCATGAAGCAACCAGGCTCACGAGCAGCCACCCAGCAAACCCCCTTTCCAGCCAGGCACAGCAACATTCACTGACCTAGGGGTATGGCCAAGCCACATGAGGCTCTCGCGGCTTGGTGCCTTCAAAATGCCAGTGAATGGCGTTCTGCACGGCTGGAGAGGGAGGATTATATGAGCGGCTGTTCCGCTCCTGCTCGCGGGCCTCCCAGCCTCACAATGCCATAGCCCAGCTCTCCCCGCAGAGCCAGAGCACCTCTGCTGGCGCCGCCGCTGCTGCTGCCACCATCCCAGCATGGCTTTTTTGGCGGCTTCCAAACCAAGTCTTCCCACAGTGGCCATTCTGGGCGTACACTCTATGGTTGTACGCTCTGGGAGTATGCTCTGCTGGCAGCCGACTCACAACCATAGAGCGTATGCCCAGAGTGGCCACTGCTGGAAGACTCAGTTTGTAAGCTGCCGACAAAAACATGCTGGGATGGCGGCGGCAGCAGAGGAAGTGCTCTGGCTTTGCGGGGAGAGCTGGGCCTGGGCATTGTGAGGCTGGGAGGCTCGCAAGCGGGAGTGGAACAGCCGCTCGTGCAACCCCCCCTCTCCAGCCATGCAGAGCGCCTTTCACTGGCGTTTCAAAGGTGTCAAGCCATGAGAGCCAGGCAGCAGCGAACAGGCGCTCACACAGCTTGGTGATACCCCTAGGTCAGTGAATGGTGCTGTGCCCAACTGGAAAGGGGGTTTGCCGGGTGGCTGCTCCTGAGTGTGGTTGCTTCATGGCTGCTGTGTTGCACTGCTGTGACAACGCAACGCAGTCGTTCGCCCCTGAGGCTGTGCCCAGCTCTTTGGGAGCCCGCTCACAAGAGAGCAGCCGCCCGGCAACTCCAAAACAATAAGCCCTCCCCTGATAATAAGGTCCAAGCCATATTTTGTGTGTAGAAAGGAAATAAGACCCTGTCTTATTTTTGGGGAAACATGGTATAAGTAATTCAATATATGGAGACATCTCTGGAAACATCGTCAAAGAAAAATTCATATACAAACCTTAGATATCTTGTGATTGAACAGAGCATTTAATAAGATTTCCCTTGGGTTTTTCTTTTTCTTTCTTTTTTTGAAACAAAATATAAACACAGGAAAGTCATCTTTTCCAGCATTTTCTTTTAAATTACAGTAAAATAACATTCACTAATACTGCCAGCCACTTTCTGTGACAATTTACCATCCAGATTTTATTTTGCAAAAGTGTAACAAATGTCAGAGTCATAAATTAATTCTATTAATTTCTATTTTTTTTTTCATAGGAATTAGGCATCTACCTACTTTAAAATGATTAAATTGTCTTTTGCTTTGTTTTTGTTTTTTCTAAATGTAGGAATTCTTTTTTCACCTTATTGGTAATTTTGACCAGCTAAATCCTTTCTTACTGGCATTTATTCTATTTCATATGGCAAAAAATATATTTTTGAAGACCTTCATTGAATTAGATATACCTACTCTTTTTCTTACTAGTCCATGTTGAACAGTGGTGGGTTTCAAAAAAAATTCAAACCTACTCTGTGGGTGTGGCCTCCTTTGCCGGCCATGTGACCTGGTGGGAGTGGCTTGCCGGCCATGTGTTCTCTCTCTCTCTCTCTCTCTCCTTCCTTTTGTCTCTCTCTCCCTTTTTCCTTTTTTTCTTTCATCTCTCTCTCACTTTTTCTTTTTTCTTTTTTTATTTCTTTCTTTCTTCCTTTCTCTTTCTCTCTCTGTGTGAGTTTCTCTTTGTGTGTGTGTGTGTGTGTGTGTTTGTGTGAGGGGTGGGTTTCAAAAAATTTTGGAACCTCTTCTGTAGGTGTGGCCTGCTTTCCGGGTCCACTGGTGGAAACTCTTCTAACCAGTTCGGTAGATTTGACGAACCGGTTCTACCGAACTGGTGTGCACTGGTAGGTACCCACCTCTGATGTTGAAGAATTTAAATCATGTTCAGTTTTCTAAGAATAAGAATTCCTACAAAATTATTTCTCTTCGTATCTTTTCTCCCCTTTGTTCCCTGCCTCTCTTATCCTTCAACTTAAAATATTGCTAAGCAAACTATGTGCAATTACTTATTCCATCACATGACTGTCCTTTGGATAGGAGGGTGAGATTTGTCACTCAATGGTCATCTGGAATCTCACCTGACATTATAAAAATGTTCAATTGGCATGCTTCATTGATTTCTGGTCAAATGTAATAACGATCAATGATACTATTTTGTATGCACTGTATCCAAAAGCACTTTAAATAGATTGGGTTAGTCTTGGCAGACACCGAACAGAATTTTTCCAAATTTTAGCATATGTATTGTTTTATACTCCCATCTGGCTGACAGATATCTTAGTGCTTTCTATAATGCCACTCTTTTCTTGCTATCAAAATGGTTACATTTGTCTCTAATATAACTTTTTTTGCATACTGGCTACTGATGACTTACTGTTAATATGTACACATAATTTTGATACAATTCTAAGCCAAAGCTGTAAACAAGTATTGCGGTCCAACAGCCTGGAGTTGAATGAAATATTTTGCCACCCTATCCTTCAAACAGTCCTTGCGCCTTTGGCGTTTAGAGCTGCGTAATGGAGTGAGCTCCCGTTACCTGTCCCAGCTTTTGCCAACCTAGTAGTTCAAAAGCATGTAAAAATGCAAGTAGAAAAATAGGAACCACCTTTGGTGGGAAGGTAACACAATGCTCTGTGCACCTTCAGCATTTAGTCATGCCAGCCACATGACCACAGACATGTCTTTAAACAGTGCTGGCTCTTTGGTTTTGAAACAGAGATTAGCACCGCCCCCTAGAGTCGGGGACAACTATCACATATGTGTGAGGAGAATCTTTACCGTGTTTCCCTGAAAATAAGACAGGGTCTTATTTTCTTTTGCCCCACGAAATATGGCCTTGTGCTTATTATAGGGAAGGGCTTATTATTTTCTGGGGCAGGTGAGAAGCGAGGCACGCCTTTTACCTTTCCAGCTCCGTCGCGTTCCTCGCCATTATGTTCAGGGAAGCCGCTGGTAAAAAAAACCCTTCTTGCGAGTTCAATCAAACTTCTTGAAAGGGTTTTTTTTTACCAGGGGCTTTCCTGGACACAATGGTGAAGAACGCAATGGACCTGGAAAGGTAAGAGGCGCACCTCGTGGCCCAACACCGCCCACCTTGCCCCAATGGTAAAGGCAGCCTGCCTGGTTCCCTTCCCCGCCGTCCTTTTAGCAAGGGGTGGCAGGTGGGTGGGAGAAGCGAGGCATGCCTCTTCCAGGTCCATTGCTTTCCTCGCCCTTTCATCCAGTGAATCCCCTTGTAAAAAAAAAACTCATGAGTTCAACTCACAAGATTTTTTTTACAAGGGGCTTCAATGGGCGAGAAGGAACAGGCGGGAGGGAGTGATAGCATTGCTGGACTGCCGCTGTTTTTGCAGCGGGCTCTTTTTGCGGGGGGGGAAAGACGTGGGGTGGAAGCACTTTGCTTCGCCTGCCGCTGTTTTTGCAGCGAACCCTTTTTGCCCCGCAAGCTGTACCGGTAGGTGGTACAGTGGTAATGGCGGGGACGGTTGCGCATGCGCTTAAATAGTTGGGGGATGGCTTATTTTGGGGAGGGGCTTATTATGACGCATGCTCTGAACAGCCCGATTGGGCTTATTAGCAGGGGCATGTCTTATTTTGGGGAAAATACGGTACCTTTAGCTTTTTATCCTTGAAATAATAGTTTGTGTGCACAATTCACCAATTCAACTGTTTAAGCACAGATGAATAACATTAGTGGAACACTGAAATGTAAATTTATACTGATTTGTATGCAGCTGAATTTAGTTTTCGCCGTATTTTTTAGGAATATCCCAAAAGTGCGAGTCAGTTTAAAAAATGGATCAAACTTCAAATATATATTGAGGATGGGTAATACTTATAATACAAATGTTGGGAAAATGGAAAATACTTTAAATAAACATTGTAGATAGAATTTACTCTTCTGAAGATTTATTTAACATGATGACGGTGGTATGTTCCTGTTCCTGATGAAAATAATGGTAGAATTCTCACAGAGTCCTAAATCAATCAAAACCTTCTCCAATTTGTTGCCTCCCAGATGTACTCCCTTACAGCTTTCTCCATCCCCATTACTTATAAGCCCCATTGAACTCTATTAATAGAAAGATTAATGATATTTTAATGCTATTAAAAGCAAATATGCTTTAAGCAAAGTAAACACGGTCCATTTATTTAAGACGAAGTTAAATCTCAATAACAAAACATTATTGTCGTTCAGTTTACTCTCTGTATCTTTTCATCGACTTCTTCCATTTCTAACATCTAATTTACTGGTAGTTACTTTCCGGGTGTTGTGAGAAACTCACACTTTTCCTTAAGGTTTTGTAGGCAATAGCAAAAAATGATAGAAAGTTGCATTGTTTCAAAAACATCTGGAAGAACTCTCCGACATGATATTACATTCACATTTGAGCCATAAAAACAAAACCACAAAAAATACCTAGGAACTTGCTTATGCGTAGTAATGTTGGTTTTCCAAGGTGGTATAAACAATGTCGCAAATATCGCTTGCTGCTACATTTCTTTTAATTCAATTTGCAGCGTCTCTTTTCACATGGACTTTTAAAGATAACATTCTGATGGGTCCTTAAATGCCGTTTCAAATCCAGAGCGCAATCTTTCCCCAGCACAGGTGGTGTTAATATAGGACAGTCCCCCAGGCTCTTGTACAGCTTGTTCAGTGTCTGCCTCCATCTGGCAGTCGGTCCCATTCACAGAAAGATGTTGTAGTTGTGCCTGTGGGTGCTGTGGTCAATGCAGTGTAAAAAGCAAATTTCACCTCTCAGCAACATGTGTCATGTGTTAGGTCTTATTGCAGAAACCAAGTTGTCTGTGTGATTCCTAATAACTATTAATTCCTGGCTCTTCCTGTTTCTTTTCTCTTTTGCCTATGTGTGAATATTTCAGTTCTTAACACTCAGGAAGATAGTATAGTATTCCAAGTTCAAAGTGCAACATGTGATTTGCTACATGCCCAGACACACACTTAATACTTGTTGGGAATACCATGCCTGTTCCCCAGCTTCTGCATCTATTGCAGACGATAGCTGTATGAGGCTAGCAAAAGACATGGCTCCTTTAAGAATTTCTTGAGAGGTAGTACTGTTGTGCCTAGTGCCATCCAAATACATTTTTACCCTTTGGATTTGATTCTCTGCACGACCATAGCAGTTTGTTTATTTTTTAATGCCTCAAGTCATGGTTGCCTGGCAATTAGTTTCTATTTGGGACCAAATGTAGACATGATAGGAGCAACTCCCAGACATTAATATGTCTGCACCAAAGCAGGAGAGGATGTTTATTCTTAACCTCAAATGTTATTTTTATTAATAGCATTGATAATAAAATTAATAAAATCGTTATTATTGATGACACAGTGGTGGCACAGCGGTTACAATGCAGTGTTGCAGACTAACTCTGCATTCCATTGCCAGGAGTTCAAGTCTGACTGGCTCAAGATTGACTCAGCCTTTCATCCTTCCAAAGTCGATAAAATAAGGACCCTGATTTTTTTGGGAGCAATATGCTAATGTTGAAAATCACCCAGAGAGTGCTATAAAGCACTATGGGGTAGTATATAAGTCTAAGTGCTATTGCTACTAAAAAAGAAAATACAATGAAAATGTCTAAGTTGGCTGATATTCTTACCGGAGAATCAAAACTACATATTCACCATGGAAGGCATTACTCTTTATTTGTATTTGAAATGTCTGCATTATCCCAATTATGCTTCTGTAAAGTTAGTTTTATTTTAAATCATGGGCAATTCCAAAAACAAGCTTCAGTTTGACAATTTGGAAGGGCAACGTGCCTTCATTTTTATTTTTCGTTTGGCTTTTCCTCCCTAGATTCAACGTAAGATTTAATTCCCATATCCCTGAATTATAGTTTATCTCCAGAGAATAAATCCTTGATAAGATACCACAGAAATCCAAGTATAATACAAGAAGCACGTAAGGAAAGGGATTTTTTTAAAATGAAGAATGTGACTCAAGAATTTTTGCAAATTTAGAAACCAGCAAAAGCTAGATGTTTCCCTTGTATCCCACAATATCATTATCGTGCCAAATGTTTTCTCTGTTTGTCTGATTGTTTGTTATGTTGTTTAGATAAACACAAACAAATAGAAAGTATAGCACCTGCAATAGCATATGATGTTTACAGTACCTGTGTGCTTCAGCTGGTTTTCCTGATGAAACAGTCTTGTGTCCTATGGAATATGGTTGCTTTTTATAAAGTACAAATAAAGGAAATGTGTCATGTATGCTTGAATGGAATGGCTATGTATATTTTCCTTACTCTCTTGGTGTTTTTCTAATACAATATGAGCAAAATTATGCTTACCATAAATATGATTGTTATTGTGAGAAAATGCTAGCACTTCTTCAAGCAGAACAATTCAATTCATGTTTAGCAGTAGATGTAATCTACCCAGCATTGTTGCTACAGAAATTCCACTTTTTTTGACCTGGAACTGTTGCATGCTTCCATCTAATAATACATAGTACAGATAGTCCTCGACTTACAGCAGTTGATTTAGAGATCATTCAAAGTTAGAACGGCACTGAAAAAATTCATGAACTTTTTTCACACTTGACTACCGTTGCAGCATTCTTGTGATCATGTGATCAGAAGTCCAACACTTGGCAACTGACCCACATTTATGACAGTTGCAGTCGCGTGGTTTTATGATCCCATTTTGCAAACTTCTGACAAGCAAAGTCAATGGGAGAAGTCAGATTCACTTAACAATCGTGTTACTAATTGAACAACTGCAGTGATTACTTAACAACTGGGACAAAAAAGATCATAAAATGGAGCAAAACTCGCTTAACAGAAATGTTGGGCTCAATTGCAGTTGTAAATCAAGGACTGTCTGTATATCTCGTGGACTGCTGTCTGGTAGATATGCAGACGTTGGAAAGTTTTCCCTGAATGCATTTATATAACAGGCAGAAGTAGCAGTACAGTTGAGATAAATGAATATGAAAATTAAGAAGAATTCTCATTTACGTAAATGAGAAATACATTCTTTGTAAGACCCATGTTAAATAAAGCATATCATTTCTTCTTAGAACACTACATTGGCAATAGCAATAGCAATACATATCATTTCTTCTTAGAACACTACATTGGCAATAGCAATAGCAATACTACATTGGCAAATATCAAGTGTCTCTGTGGCTTGCAGGACATAAACTTAAAGATGCCTAGAAAAGTGTTTGTGAGAAACGAGATCATCGGAAGTGTTAGTACATAAATGTTCAATTCAGCAGTTAGAAACAATTGAAATAGATAATTTAAAAGCTACTTTCAATGGTAGCTGTCAAAGCGAAGGGTGGCATACTCTATCTTACTTTTGAATCACTGCAAGATTAATCTGTATCAATTATAAGTAAACTTTGACATACAATCTTAGCAAATGGCAGAAATATTTAAAAGAGACATTCATTCATTCATGTAGCCTGGGTGCAAATCTTATGTATCATTAAGGGTAATAATGAATCCTTCATATTTTGCCAGAAAACAAATAGGTAGCTGGTGTAATATTTTAGGAAGCACTGAAGAAAGAAAGGAGTACTGAAAAACATCATATATAGGCCTCAGTTTGACAAATAACCACCTACTGCACTATAATGCAATGCATTTTTTTTTTAAATCACTAAGCACAAAATGCCATTAAGATAGGAATATAGTAACTGAAAATGAGCAGTCTCTATTCTAGGGGTGTCAAACTCGTAGACTGCAAGCCGGATGTGTAACACGTTGGCCACACCCACCTCCGGTTTAGCAAAGGGGAAAATGTTGTGATATATCATGTGACGACGTGGCATGGTGAGTTTGACACTCTTGCTCTATTCTCTCACCTTCTTAGCATATTTTCAGAAATAAGAAAAGACAAACTAGTCAGACTCCCCCTGATGAACCCAAACCTAAGATCCTCCATCAGCATGAATAGCCAATATAGAAGACAGGCGCACTCCTGCCAACCATTCTGATATGAATTTGAAACAGGTTAGGATAATCACCAGGACTTTCCACACTGGGGAAGTCATCCTTCTTTGAGAGCCTTATACAAGCATTGAAAGTTAGAGATTCTCGTATAATTGTCCATGTCCAATGGAGTAACTAAAGGCTTCTTAAGTCTAGTGATTAGTTCTTTCAAACAAAATTGATTTTTCTTTCCTTCAGAGAGGAGTTATTATGTACACACACACACGCACACAGATAGAGAGAGGGGGGGAGGGAGGGAGGGAGAGAGCGCTAAGTGTGTGTCAGTATCCTCATATCAAATATGTTTCTGATTCCAGGATTGAGGTATGCATAGTCAATACAAATAAATTCTGTGAATGGTTTTATTTTACGAATTAAAGCCAACCACACCAACTATTCTTCTGATTTTCATAGCCTACCACAGAAAACCTAGTTAGGAGAAAACTGAATTCACAGATTCATCTATCCTCCGTTACTTCCTCCTCTTCCTCTTTTTAATCATAGAAATAAATTATATATACAAGCATAAATGAGAATCAATGACAAAAATAAGCAAAGTGTTTGTTTAATTAGAATAAAAATGAACCTAGGATACCAAATCAATCCCATTTCTTTATGCATAAATTAGAGAACTATGCAGAGAGGAATAAATTTAACAAAGATAAGTAGAGTTTAATCTGATAAGCTAAAAATCAAATCCATGTATAAAATGAAACATTAGCTTAGAAAATGCAATTGGAGGTGAAGGAAGATGTGAAATTATACAGCTGTGCTACATTTTTTTTAATGTATGTGATATATAGATGTTAATCAGACTCCTGTTCGTTTTTATTTTTTCTTATTAAAAATTAGAACACCAGTAACACGTTAGAATGAAGAATTTTAAAAAGTACTACTACAATACTAAAGTGAGCAGCTAGAATGAAAAAGAATTGGAAGAGTCTGTGAGCCAAGATTAAAGAGAATTAAATATCTAGAGCCTCAGAAAATAGAGGCTATAAGGAAGCTGTGATGACAGTATGCAAGTACGTGAAGAGACACTCAAAAGAAAAGAAAAGAGAGATTGTTCTTGTTAATTAGCAGTGAAATGATTAAAAATGCTAGAGCTTTAAATCTGCCCATTAAAGTATTCCTAATGTGACATCTATTCTGGATATCTAGATACTGATGAAAATTGAATTTAATAGAGGTGGGGGGGGGGAGAAAATATAACAAAGACAATTACACAGGTACTGGAATTGAAACACAAAGCAGGGGTATAATACAGTACCACATGAAAAAAATAGTTTTGTGTAAGTGCCTACCTTTGGGGTGTTTTTTTTAAAGTAGAAGCCACTTTTGAGGACTATATTGTTTTGTTTACATATGATCGATTTACCCCAAAGTGTAGTTCGATTTTTCTCATGTGTGCTTTGACTGTAAAGAATAGCCGCCTCTGGATCTTAATATCTACTCCCTATATCAATGGTTCTTAAACTGGGAGTAATTATCCTTAAGGGGCTACTTTGGACATATCCTGGGAGTAATGGAGCAATTTATTACGATTGTTTATGAGTCAAGGATCCAGTTTGGGGTTGCTGCCGTCAAGAGAAGTGTGGCAACAGAGGTAAGGCAACAGAGGCTGGTTTTTTGGTGATGAGTACGGACATTATTTAAGACCAGTGTTTGGGTCAAACAGTTTAAGAGACACTCCTCTACGTATAGCTTCTGCTTAATTGAGCAGAATTTACTTTTCATGCTATGTAACAGGTAGAAGCGATTTCAGGACTGAAGGACAGGGTATCTTCTTCTCCCTAATCCTGAGCTGCGGTGGGGCAGTGGGTAGAGTGTAGTACTGCAGGCTGCTTCTGCTGATCACCGGCTGCCAGCAGTTTGGCAGATCAAATCTCACCAGGCTCAAGGTTGACTCAGCCTTTCATCCTTCCGAGGTTGGTAAAATGAGGACCCAGATTGTTGACCCAATATGCTAACTCTCCGCTTAGAGAGGGCTGTAAAGTGCTGTGAAGTGGTATATAAGTCTAAGTGCTATTGCTAACACACCCAGATCTCATGCATTTCATGGTATTTATACTTTTCAAAAGCAGATGCAATAGTTTTATTTCTATGTATAGTTTGTTAATTGCAGGTCCAGAGAGTGTCATATTTTTATTGGTTGACACCACTTTGCTGGGAAGGCAAACTGAACTTACTCATAGAGAAATCTATATTTTGTTTGGCAGTTACTTGTTTTCTTGTAGTTGTTCCCCTGGATTAGATGACTAATGCAGATATGTGTATGAGTTGCTTCTTTTCTGCTTGATTGCTGTGTACTTAATAATTGGGGGCTGCGTATTTGAAATAGTTGAAAAACATTTTGCTTTGAGATTATGTGAGTCAGAGTAATGTCATTTCCTCGTCTGTTCCATGCTATTCTCAAGAGATAAATATGTTTGTAAGAACCTGTCTGTGGAACAGTCAAAAATTTCATTATTTTGATAGCATCCAGCCCATGGGCTGCAAATTTGACACTCCTGCCCTAGAAGGTGGTGAAAAACTGTCCTTTTAGATTTTTGCACATTGTCAGATTTTGTTTACTAAAAAAAAATACATCCTAGCAATTGCCAAATTTGTTTGGGTTATATTAGTAAACTTCCAAATTTCATATTCTACCCAGACAGATCAAAGGTCACATAATTGTGCAGATTCCTAGGTTTTTCCAGTTTCTTCATCAGGAAAGTTGTTACAAAACTTAACCCCAAAATGAATGTGGAAAAAGATCAAAAAGCTCTCCGTGAAATATTTTTTAAAGTTAATATTTCATCTACAAGGGAGAGAACCACATTTCTATTTTTAAATACAATTGAAAACTGAGATTTATACGTTGATGAACCTCACTCAATGTCATATTCTTGCATGGCTATAAATTGCACTTAGAGTTGCCTGATACCAGTCCTTACCTTGATCTTGAAGCATTTATTTATTTTTGCATTCTGTTCTTTCTAATGATTATTTATTTGTTCTGAAATATATTGTCATTTGTTGATATTTTTATTTACCAATAATATATTGGACATTGAAATATAGGTACTGTTGTCCATTGTTTCCATTACGGGAAAAACGATTGTCCATACAGTTTTATTGATTTGAAGTGCTATTGAAGACTGTAGCATAGAGAAATATTGTTATTATTACTATTATTGTGAAAATGATGCTATTTATTCTTTTTCTTGTTACCTGCTATAATTTCTGCTCCTCATTATGTTCCTGTAATACTGAGGGTGTGGTATATTTGATTTCCATTATGACCAAAGGTATCATTTTCTATTGATCCTAATTATTTTAATTTATTTATTCAAAACTATTTTAAAGTCACATTTTTTCTAGAGGTCTTACCAAATAAATACACATTTTGGTGTACTTCTGTAAATGTGTTTGTTTGGGTTTTTTTACTTAATTTTGGAGGCTCTGCAGATTTTTGCACCTGTTTTAGCATTAATAATATTTTACCTGTTTTTGTATGACCATGTACATTTCAGTTGTTTTGAAAATGCATTACAAAATTAGGAGAATTGTAAATATAGGAGAATAATAGCTACGTTTTGGTTGTCCTTTTGATTCAGAAATTGCAGATTCGTTAAATATGAACCAAGCAAATAGTTCTGGCATGCCCAACTGACTCTCAATCATTCTCTATTCTTAAATGTGTAAGACCTGAATTGCAAGTGCAGTGAGATTTTATGACTTCTGTTCAAAAATGTTTGTTTACATGATGCGCATTGAAGACCGTTGTGCTATGTGACTTGTGTTAGACTCAGTAAAATCTTAGCTCTAGTGAAGCAACTAGCAAATTACACCACTGGCTTTCATGGATAATATGTGTGGCAATACACAGTCCTCAAGAAAAAGGCAGAGTGAAAATGGGTGGTAATGATTGCTGTTTGAAACTTTGTAAGATGATTGTCATAAAGTCCTTCATGGTTTAAGATCAATATACTTATTTGACCATCCTTCTCTGTTTGTTGGTTGTTTGCTTGCTTTCCCAGTATGTATTTTTTTAATATTGTTACTGTTCTGTTGTGTTTTACACTGTATTAGTTTGTGGTTGTGTGATGTGTAACGATACTGCAACCATTGAAGCAGCTTATAAATTGATTAAGTGATTGAAGTTTGCATGTCCATTTAAATTAGCATGCCTGAATCTAGCGCTATCCAGTGTTGTAATGGGATGTGTGGATGACCTTGGGGGACAAGAGAAAGAGATGCTGCCTAGGAAACAATCAGACATGAGAGGGAGGAGGCCCCAAGGGGTCAATGGTCAGACAAAGAAACTTAGGAAGGACCCACCCTAGCTGATCAGACAGTTAAAGGTGGTGGCAGGAAGTTGGTGCCTTTAGGCTGGCAAGTCTCTGTTAATGTAACCTTACAAATACTATTAGCTCATCTAATCATGTTTCCTGTCTGTCTTACTCAGGAGGGCTGATAAGTGTATTGGATTCTTTCCATGTCCATGTAACTGTTATCTCAGTCAAGTTCAGTAAAAGATGTTCCTTGTTGTTACTCCAATGTAGAAAATCAGAAAAAGAGATCTGGAACCAAATATAGCATCTCTCTACAAAATACACATCTATGTGCTCTGGGAGAGCATAACTCTTTCATCTCTTAGTTTCTTCTTAGTTTCTCAAGGCATTGATTATCTTTGGATCTGAATAGGGTGAGAAGACCTATGTCTGTGATGGCGAACCTATGGCACGCATGCCACAGGTGGCACGCAGAGCCATATCTGCCGGCACATATCTGCCGTCAACTCCAGCATGCATGCACGTGCTGGCCAGCTGAATTTCGGCCTTCTGGGGGGGCTGAGGGAGGCCATTTTGACCCTCCCCAAGCTTCAGGAAAGCCTCCAAAGCCTGGGGAGGGCAAAAAATGGGCCCAAAGGACCTACCAGAAGTTCGGAAATGATCCGTTTCCTGCTTCCCCTGGCCTCCATGGGGCTGGGGGTGGCTTTGCATTATGGGTGCCAGCATGTGTGTGCTCACGCTCATATTTTTGGCACCCAACAACAAAAAGATTAGCCATCACTGACCTATGTGATGGCTTAACTATCTTTCAGGGGCAATCAACCAGTTATGGTAAGAGTTGGAATGTCCGTAATATTGGCCTCCCTGTTATGAAACCTATGCTAGCTAAACCAAGAAAATAGAATGGATGAGAAAACATATTTATTCACTAACCTTGTTGTTCTGTTACTAATTTCTGATAATCTAAATAGAATGTCAAGTAACCCAGCAGAGTACTAAGTATATATAGAATTGCTATTTGGTGGATTAGTAGATTCAGTATGATTCAGTTTAGAATGATCAAATTCTTTGTTTAAATGTTAAGCATATAATTTTCTCATTACATTACAAGAAGAGAACTTCTGCAATGTAATTGCACTCTGTGTCTTGATAAACTGACTGAATTCCAGTATGTTGTCCAGACATGTCTACTATTTTAAGCAAGAGTTTACAGGGGTAAACTTACCTTTCCTGTTAAAAAAAATTGGGATTAGCTTGAATCCATAAGAAAATATTACACAGATTTTGTATTGATATAGATCCCTTAAGAACAGAATTCACAGTTACTATTCTAATTCTGTACTTCCCATTTAAACAGAAACATCCATCTTTTTATATTTTATAAAAGAACACAAATCCTATAAATAGTTGAGATACAATAAAGATAGTATCTAATTATACCATCTCTTCCTGTCACTTCCGAGCAGATATGCATCTATAACCGAATTTTAGCCTAGTAAAAGATGTAAGTCATTCCATTATAAGGACTGGAAGTTGTTGTTTGCTGCTGCATGCATATGCTTAAATAGTCATGTCATCTACATTAATCTTAGTGGCTGATTATTTTCCCTTATGATTCCTTAAAGACAATATAAGTAGTCCCCAATTTACAACATTTGAGCCCAAAATTTATGTTGTTAAGTGTTACATTTGTTAAGTGAGTTTTGCCCCATTTTATGGCTTTTCTTGCCACATTTGTTAAGTGAATCATTGCAGTTGTGAAAGTAGTAACACAGTTGTTAAGTTAATCTGAAGGTCACAAACGGGGATCATGTAACTCTGGGACACTGTAAACCATCATAAACGCGAGTCAGTTGTCAAGCATCCGAATGTAAATCACATGACCATGGGGATGCAACAATGGTTATAAGTGTAAAAAATGGCCAGAAGTCACTTTTTTCTGTGTCGTCGTTACTTCGAAAGGTCACTAAATGAACTGTTGTAAGTTGAGAACTACCTGTAAAAAGAAATCTTGGTGCAATTTTTCCACAATATAACGCAGTCAATTGTTACACGCTCCTCTTGTTTGAAGGCATTTGGAGAAACAAGTATGGTGTGTTTGATACTTGTTTGGGAAAGCACCAGGAAATCTTTACACCATAGAGTGGACTGGGTAGTCAAAAATCAAAACAAGACAATTGGAAGCCATTTCCATAGTGCCGCCAAGAAATCTATATTGGCCAGTCTGCATCCAATTATCGTCAATTTTTAATTTGGGATGTGATAGATATACTTCTGTTTATCTGTCTCTGGTTTCCTTCCTTCCTTCCTAGATTTTTCAAGGGAAACATGAAAATAATAACATCAGGGTCTGACAAAAATCAATCAAAACAATCACAATTTCCACAATGTATAATTTTGAAAGTATGACTAGAAATGCAACTTTTAATTGAACATTCTACTTATTCTTTGAGTTAGAATTAGAATAACAGAATTGGAAGGGACCTTGGAGGCCTTCTAGTTCAACTCTCTTACGCAGGAAACCCTACACCATTTCAGACAAATGGTTATCCAACTTTTCTTAAAAACTTCCAGTGTGGGAACATTCAGAACTTCTGGAGCAAATTGTTCCACTGATTAATTGTTCTAACTGTCAGGAAATTTTTCCTTAATTCTAAATTGCTTCTCTCCTTCATTTGTTTCCACTTATTGCTTCTTGTCCTACCCTCAGGTGCTTTGGAGAATAGTTTGACTCCCTCTTCTTTGTGGCAACTGAGATTTTGGAACATTGCTGTCATATCAGCCCTAGTCGTCCTTTTGAATGAGCATTTTAACATAAAGTTGAGTGGTAGTTATTCCAATTTAATTTAGTTAGATATGTCAGAAATATAAATGAATAAGTACATGATTCTCCAAAAGTTAATATATTTTATACTGGAAGGCAAGGACCAACATTTGTGCAAAATATTGTTAATGGGTGTTTTTTAAAGTAATAAATAAATGATTGTGGCAAAATTATACAATTTATAAGTTGTTGGCCTTATCTACTGCATCTTGTAGTTTTTATGGTCGTAATAGAAAAATGTAAACATTCCAAGAGCTGAGCATAGCTGCACATTTTTTTATTGACCTAAAGGGCCTGATAATTCAATAGGGCAATCTACTGATTACAAGTAAACCAATTAAATCATTTAATGTTTAGAAGAGTTGATTATGAGTAACATCAGTTATAAAAGCTTCTCCAGTGAAACTTGTTTTAAATAAATCACCCAACTTTAGTATAAAATTGTTGATATAAGTATTAGAAACCTCTATTCTCTCTCTCTCTCTCTCTCTTCATGTTCTAAAACACTATTTACTACTTCCCTACATCTACCCAAGCATTGTTTTTGAAAGGAATTTTTATTTACACAAATGGGGACTTCATGAGTTACTTAAATTAATATTGTGCTCATCAAAACTTTAGCCTTCTGTGAAAAGTATCACTTTGTTTTTAACATTTTTCCTCTTATTCCTATCTGTTAATTCTAGAAGACAGGGATCATTCATTCAATAATGCTCTTTGTTTCCAATTGTCATTTCTATAGCAATGATTATTAAAAATGGATTTCACATTCTTTGCTCTTCCAACACATCACCAGAGCCAATCTATTACTGTTACTTTCCAGAATCCCATTCCAAACATCCTGTTTACTAACAACTTTGCTGTAGTTCAGACAGTAAAAATACAGCTGTATTTTTCCACTAACATTAGTGTGTATTCCAGGTTTCTAGTACAGTCAGGGCATGTATGCTGTCCTTCCCTCCTTTAATTTTTTTAAAATTAATGACAAGTATATTCAACTGAATAATTGTAATAACTCCATAGCAGTTGAATAGAGCAGCTGAACTGCTTTTTCTAGTTCAAATCTGATGTCCTTTGCACTCTAGCACTATTACAATATAGCTTACTTGAAATACTATAATGTTATTAACTATAATGGTAACATATTTCATAATATCTGAATATAAGGTTTATCAAGTCTTTGCATGAATTGCAGTGGAAGCTTAAGGCAAATGAATAATAACAAAATGGTTATTGGCGGCATCTTGAACCAATGTTGTTGGCAAATATACCTCTGTGATAGTTCAGAGATAAGACTACTGATTGGTGGTATGTAGGAGGCAAATTCTAGAAACAAAATTGAAACATGTATAAATAGTTCTTGTGGGTATATTTTAAATCAAAAACTTTTCACTTTACTTAATAGTATTGGGCATAGCTTTCTGTTAAAAATAAGAGGAATGGAAGTAAAAAAACACATATATAAAAGTCATTTAAAAAAACATATATAAAAATCATTTAAAATTATGGAAATTGTCAAAAAAGTAATTCCTTTGGTCATATTACAGTTGAATAAAGATACTTTAGAATAATAATAAATGCAACAGATACATTTCCCTGACCATTTTGTGTTCAGACAGATTCCCCCTCCCTCGGCCTTAATTTTTATTTTGGCTAATGGAAAACAGCAATGTTGGTCCAAAATATGTATTAATGATTCTTATTAACATGAAAATGTTATTGACTTCCATACTATAATTTTAGAAATTTGGCTGATAACTATAAACAAAAATGCAGAGATTTTTTTTTGTACATATATACAATTTTTAAGCATCTTAAGAGTAATTTGGAGTATATTTCATTTTTTCCCCAACTTTTGGCAAGATCTTTGATTCCTAGATGTGATATATACAATTCCTCAATAAAGTTTGGAAATGTTCTCTTGTAAATCTGTATTGCATGATCCAAAATGATTTACTTATTCTTTAGTATTTCGTACTGTTAGTGGATTGCATTAATATTTTTCAAACACCAAAGTAAGCTTACTCAAGTTTCACATGATAATAGTTTCCACTCTTCCACTTTTTAATTATTCTTTCAGCTTATCCCATGAAGAACCCTCTCATAGTCATCCGCTTTATGGGCACGGAGTATGCAAATGGCCGGGCTGCGAAGCAGTATGTGAAGATTTCCAGTCTTTTTTAAAGTAAGAAATCTTATTCTATTCTATTCTGTTCTCCATCTATTCTATTCCCATTCCCTCCCCTCCCCTCCCAATCTAATATCTATCTATCTATCTATCTATCTATCTATCTATCTATCTATCTATCTATCTATCTATCTATCTATCTATCTAATCTACATGCAATTGTGTCTGAATAAGTATGTGTACATGTGAAGGTACATGTGTGTATTTCTGTGTTACATTTGGATTGGCATTTTGGACCATATTATTAAATGTTGTACAGCTGTAGGATGAGCTATTATATACCTACTTCTCTAACTGGGTTAGAGCTGTACAGTATGTATTTACTTTTCAAAAGTGCCCATTGTAAATACATACTGTACAGCATGTGAATCCCCTTGCTCATAGTGGAGGGTGCAGCATCCCAAGATGTACTGTGAGTTTAATTACTTACTTTGGAGTTCTGAATACTTTTATTCCCTTCTAGTTGTGATTTTTGTCCTGCATGTTGGTATATCAAGTAAGGCCATTTACTCTCCAGAGCAAACTTCTTGACATGATAATGGCTGGATGGGCATATTTCAGAGGTGGGATTCAGCAGGTTCTGACTAGTTCTGGAGAACCAGTAGCAGAAAGTTTGAGTAGTTCGGAGAACTGACAAATACTACCTCTGACTGGCTCCAGAGTGGGGTAGAAATTGAGATTTTACAGTATTCTTCCCCTGCCACGCCCACCAAGCCACACCACGCCCACAAAGCCACGTCCACAGAACCTGTAGTAAAAAAAAATGAATCCCACCATGGCATATTTTCCAAATGTTAAGGATCAGAGACTATCAGAAATGATGCTGAAAAATCCCAAATGGATGGGGAAAGATAATAGTGGAATCCTCTGAGCTTGGTTATTTGCTTGCTGAACATTACATTACCCAACTAGGTAACATCATTAGCACTGATGATGTTACCTAATTGGATAATGAAGTATTGGCAAACAGCCCACCTCAGAGAGCATTCCACTTTTGAACTCTGAACTACAGAAATCCACTTCTTTTGGAAGGATAGTAGTACACATAATACTGTATGATACATATATACACAAATAGACGAATGTCACTATTTTACAAAAGGAAGTAAGCTTTGTAACCGACATATAACCTTGATAGTTTGGGACTTGTAATTTTGTGAAGTTTGGTAGGAACAGTAACATTTATAATTGAAATACATTTAAAAATTAAATCATTTATGAGTTTAGATGGAAGCTTGCTGGTAAAACTAATGAATGCTTCTGTGAAAGAAACATTTTAGGCACACTGCAATGTTTTCACAAGTGTTTTTATCATGGTAACATCTTGTTTACTTTAGTTGCTTGCCTAAAACTACTTGGAACATGTTAAGAAAACATTTCAGGAAAGCTTCTAAAAGAGGCTTTTGTTTAGCAGCAACTGCAAGGCTACTCAGCTCACAAAGGTGTTAACTTTCAACCCCTTAAGCACTTCCACATGAAATTCCAGAAACTATGCTTGTGGTTTTAGAGAGAGAGAAAAGTACGCATAAGGGATACCTGCTTAAAGAAAGCTGGAAATCAGAACTCGCTTCAAATGCATTAATGACTGCTGTCTGCAGATCAGAGCGTTTTAAACTTTAAGCTTAATTGAACTACATTGAGGTTAAAATTGTTCAACATTAAAAGAAAAAGACACAGGGATGGAAACTTCCAAAGTTATATACAATTGTTTATTTCATGCACATTCATTTTGTAAACTAACCACCAGCTAAAGGTGGGATTTTTTCATATTCATCCCCCTTTTAAAATGCTGATAGACAACAAATATGTAGGAAAGTTGATCGACATAACTATACTACCAGCAAAATGTTAGTTCATTCTATTCCCTAGTATGTGGAACATGTTAAATCAGAATTCAGTTTTGAATGTCACAGATTTTACAGCAACCTGATTAACCTTGCTGACATTGTAATAAAGTTCAAGACCTAAGTAATAGTTGCATCACTTACAAAGGTCAGGATGGTATAAATACCACACTGCCCTCTAGTGATCTCTATAATATTTGGAAAAAAAGTTTGGATTGAAAAGACCCAGAGGTGCTTTTACAGATAATTTCATAGTGTGTTGTTTTTGTAGAACAACAGGGTTAGTTTGTGGTCATCGTGCTAATTTGTTTGGTCAATTTCCTAGATGAATGTATAACTACAAAATATATATACCTTTTGTTTTATGTTGTATGTTCTTGGAACTAACCCTGTTGTTTGCAATCAGTGAGAATTTTAGATAGTTGGTTTATGTCTCTTAAAGTTCACTTCTGGTATCTGATCAGAAGGCATTACTCAAGAGACAGCGATCATCTTTGTTTCGTTCTTTTTACTGACACCATCTCCCACATTATTGCTGTGTCTAAATGGTAAAATTTATGATTAGTAATAGTGTCAAAAAAAGTCTGAGACAGCAATTTTCCTTTCAATAAAAGTAGTTAAAACCCTTTTAGAAAAATCCATAATTTTGATTGCTGGTACTTCATAAATGTATAACTGTACTTTTTAGCTGTCTCTTTAGGGAAAAATGAGTTTTATCACCTGCGGTACCTGGGTTAATGAAATTGTATGTTGGAATCCAGCCAGAATGAAAGATGAGATCATTTTGGTGGTACTAGGATTAGCAACAAGTTTCCTTCAAAATTGTGACTCCTTAAGCTGGGAATTATTTTTAAAGCAATGACTTTTTTGTTCTATTTAGAATTTTTGCATTTTGAAACA